>NC_059199.1:46690100-46925100 GCF_020615455.1 Coregonus clupeaformis
TGTTTGGATCTATTATTAAAATCTATATCCCCTCAGGCCTTTCTCTCTTTGCTTATCATGTACAGGTAACTGCCAAAATAATAGTGTCACATCCCTCCAATAGAGTTCCAGACACTTGTAGAATCTATGCCAAGGTGCATTGAAGCTGTTCTGGCGGATCGTGATGGCCCAACGCCCTACTTTATATTGGTGTTTACTATATTTTGGCAGTTACTTGTACATAACACCCCTGGGGCCAATGCAAAATGATCGACATCGACCTCAATCTAATAAAACAACATTATTCCTTTCTCTCTATCCCCAAAACACACAGGTCCCTTCTTTCTCTTATCTGTTGTGTTGTCATGATGAAGGTTTCTCTAATGAGGCCCAAAATGGCCACCTCATTGCTCTCTCGTTAGTTTGTTTGTTTTGGAGCCGTACGCTAGCTGGGACAAATGATCGTCTCATTATAAACACAGAGAATGCCACTGAAGTGGCTCTCTATTCCCTATCTCTGGTCAAAAGTAGTGCACTATAAAGGGAATAGGGTGCCATTTGGGACGCTGACTCTAACTACATTCAATGTGCTTTAGGGCTCTATTGCTTTATTCCGGAGGACCTACATCCTTCCATTCACCAGCATATTGTTGTTGTCTGAGTTCTAAGACATGTACTCAATGCCATTATCCAAACCCATGGGTGCATCTCAAATGGAACCACCCATTTGGGACGCAAAACATATCTTAATGATTACTCCATGTCTATCAGAGGGCTTCATCAATTACTCTAAAATTACATTCCTGTAAAAACGATCACATTAATTGGCTCTATCCGATCTTTAACACTGGCTCATGTAAATGTATTACACATCCACCAACCTACACTATAACAGCGATGCACCGATTCTTGTTTCCACCCATTCTAAGAGGTGTCAGATGTTAGTGACAGCAATGAACAAATGGAGCAACTTTACGCTCTCGCCTTATTCAAAAAGGGTGTGTAAATGATGCGATCACGTGACTGTTATTGCACCCACGTGGAAGGGGCATGGCATCCCTCATAAACGCCCCCTGCTGTGATGAATGTGCCTATAACAGACCGATTGGAAGCGGAAACACATTTTACAGTCGGGAGAGATTCATCTCGAAGAATATCATTAAACTGAAGAGAGAAGGAAAGTACGGATGTCTGTCCCTTGGGTATAAGCATCCCAGTTGGATGCAGATATAAGATCTTAATTTGAGTCAGTTTGCTAGGGCAGGAAAATAATCCTGGAGCAACAGGTAATGTGAATTATTATGTGGATTATGTGAAGGAAAATTCTCAGCAACAAAAGAGTGATCAAAATAAGATCAATCCTACATCTGTACATGTTTTATAAAGTCGGTTTGATTTGGACTATTAGATTATACTTTTTTACATACAGTGCTGCAAAGAGGAATTGGACATTTATGAACGTAGAGAGCATGGTGTACATTTTCACCATTTAGCAGACGCTTGTATTCAGAATGACTTAAATGAGCAATTAGGGTTAAGCGCCTTGCTCAAGGGCACCTCACCAGATTTTTCACCTAGTTAGCTCAGGGATTCGAACCAGCAACCTTTTGATTTCTGGCCCAACGCTCTTAACCGGTAGGCTAACTGCCTCCCCCGGTACATGTATTGTCACATACAGTTTATGTCAAATATGATTATATTGCATAGGTCAGGGTTTGAATGGGGCATCAAAACGCCTTTAGTTTATAAAGATTGGAAAGTGGAGGTTGTTTCTCATTTGAAAGTGGAGATTGTTTGTTTTGGGGTGGATACAGAAATCGATGTTTGTGATGGATGGCTGGGAAACTTGATGCTTGTGTTACTGCTTGTCTGCCACACATGATTCATACACTGTACCAATCAACAGTCTCCTGAAGGTTTTTAATCCACATCCAAAAAGACTCCTTTATCCTCCCAAAAATACTTACATTGGCCACTGTGTATTGATGATAAAAGGCTAAACTTCTAGGATATAGACCATTACAAAAAGTAGTCTGTGCACAGATTCTTCTGTTTTTACTCTATCCCTGAAGCGTACAGTATACCTGATGCCATTTTGAAAAGTAATGCCAAAACAGGAATTAGAGGCCTTGTTTTTGTAGTCACTCTCAAGATTAGAGATCTGGCACCAATGAACACCATGAAAAATTAAACCACAGAAACAAGGAAAGTAAACAAACGGCACGCACACACAGCATTGACAAATGCATATCATTATTTTTTTCAATTAATATGAAAAATTACTGGTGACCTTCCCAGCCCTGAATTATTTTATTTTTGGGCTCCGTTGGAAAAATCTGAAAAGTTCTCCATTATTATAATTACTCATCTGTTTAGGCCCGGCAGGTAGGGCCCGGACATTATGCATGTGCGGATAAATTCCAGCGGATAGTGTTTTATTCAGACACATCTGGGATTTGATGGATGTTTAGCGGTTGCTGTATTCCTTTTATTTGGCTCCGCGCTGCAGAATGCACGGATAGATACAATCCAGGAACATCTCAACATGACAGCATGAATTGTAAATCACTACTCTCCTCGAGCAGCTGGTGTCATACCAGGGAGGACGCCGCGGTAAGCAGTGTAGAAACAGGAAGAGGCAGGTTTGATGGGGGAACAAGAGCGCTAGTAAGCTCGTCTGAGGAGGAGGAGACTGGGGAAACACAGTGTAACCCCTATACCTGGGTTCAAATAGTAGTTGTTTTTTATCAAATACTTTGAGTGTTTGATTGAGCCTGCCTGGAGTGCCAGAAGGGTGGAATGTACACTTCTGGGATGATTCCATGGCTCAATTAAGTGGAGCTAAACTACTTGAAAGAAAAAGACCAACAAACCCAGGTCTGGGTACCCCACTGCACAGGTGGTGTAGCAGACTGGGGTTTGCTTGGTACATTGAGACAGTGAGATTCATAGCTCACTCCACAGTATCTCTATTAAAGCAGCATGCAGTAATGCTAGTCTCTTTGCATTAGCCTTGTTGACAACGTGTCTGACCTCTCCCAGCTTGTTAGTGATACACAGAGACACTCCCCTACAGGGACAGAGGACAGGGAGCAGATTGGGTTTGATGTAGACGGATAGAGAAAGAGCTCTGTGTCTGTGTCTGGCTATGTTTCTAGCTGTGTGCCTGCCTGTCTGTCCCTCTGTCTGTCCGTCCGTCCGTCTGCCTGTCTGTCTCTGTGTGTGTCTTCGGGTTTATTGTGGCATATCTTAAACAGAGCACCCTACACTAAAGGTTCTTAAATGGTTCTTCCTCAGCTGTTAAGGTTCTTTGGAGAACTCTTGCCCAATAAAGAACCTTTTAGTTAATTGGGGGGTTCTTGACGTGGCATCAACGGTTCTTCAGAATTCTAAAAGGTTATTGAAATGTATGGAGGCCTTCAGATGTGTCCCTTTCATAGCACACAGCACATTGGCCAGTGTTAACTAGTGTTGATTTTTCAGTGTAACATTTCCAGTGTTGATTCAAGAGTTCAAGTAACACAGTAAAGAGTTAAATTAACACTCATGGAAAGAACCATCCCATTTAAGGTATGGGATCACTCTGAAGAACCTTATTTGGTTCCAACTGGAATCTTTATTTTTAAGAGTGAAGGCTCTCCTACTGCCACACTACTCCTTCTCAGTGCTCAGAACTCAACAAGCAAGGAAATGTCCATGGTGAACCATATAGATCAGTGATCCTCAACCCTGCTCCTCAAGAGCCAGAATACTGCAGGTTTTTGTCCCAGCTCAGCGGTGAAACATCTGATTCAGCTAATCAAGCTGTTGTTTGAAGATCAATGAATTAGCTGAATCAGGTGTAATGGCACTTAGCTGAGACTAAACATGCAGGCGCAAGGCTTTATCTGTAAACCTTACTATCTGTCAAATCCTTGCTACCTCCGTCTTTGTTTCCTCAATAATTCCTCTCAAAGGGATCTTGGATCCATTCCTCCAATGCAATTTGAGAGGAATTGAGGAATGGGAGGAATGAAGGATTTGACAGTAAGGTTTTCAGACAGCCCAGCACTGAGAATCACTGCAATTAGATACAGTGGGGAGAACAAGTATTTGATACACTGCCGATTTTGCAGGTTTTCCTACTTACAAAGCATGTAGAGGTCTGTAATTTTTATCATAGGTACACTTCAACTGTGAGAGACGGAATCAAAAACAAAAATCCAGAAAATCACTTTTGTATGATTTTTAAGTAATTAATTTGCATTTTATTGCATGACATAAGTATTTGATACATCAGAAAAGCAGAACTTAATATTTGGTACAGAAACCTTTGTTTACAATTACAGAGATCATACGTTTCCTGTAGGCCTTGACCAGGTTTGCACACACTTCAGCAGGGATTTTGGCCCACTCCTCCATACAGACCTTCTCCAGATCCTTCAGGTTTCGGGGCTGTCGCTGGGCAATAAGGACTTTCAGCTCCCTCCAAAGATTTTCTATTGGGTTCAGGTCTGGAGACTGGCTAGGCCACTCCAGGACCTTGAGATGCTTCTTACGGAGCCACTCCTTAGTTGCCCTGGCTGTGTGTTCCGGGTCATTGTCATGCTGGAAGACTCAGCCACGACCCATATTCAATGATCTTACTGAGGGAAGGAGGTTGTTGGCCAAGATCTCGCGATACATGGCCCCATCCATCCTCCCCTCAATACGGTGCAGTCGTCCTGTCCCCTTTGCAGAAAAGCATCCCCAAAGAATGATGTTTCCACCTCCATGCTTCACGGTTGGGATGGTGTTCTTGGGGTTGTACTCATCCTTCTTCTTCCTCCAAACACGGCGAGTGGAGTTTAGACCAAAAAGCTTTATTTTTGTCTCATCAGACCACGTGACCTTCTCCCATTCCTCCTCTGGATCATCCAGATGGTCATTGGCAAACTTCAGACGGGCCTGGACATGCGCTGGCTTGAGCAGGGGGACCTTGCGTGCGCTGCAGGATTTTAATCCATGACGGCATAGTGTGTTACTAATGGTTTTCTTTGAGACTGTGGTCCCAGCTCTCTTCAGGTCATTGACCAGGTCCTGCCGTGTAGTTCTGGGCTAATCCCTCACCTTCCTCAGGATCATTGATGCCCCACGAGGTGAGATCTTGCATGGAGCCCCAGACCGAGGGTGATTGACCGTCATCTTGAACTTCTTCCATTTTCTAATAATTGCGCCAATAGTTGTTGCCTTCTCACCAAGCTGCTTGCCTATTGTCCTGTAGCCCATCCCAGCCTTGTGCAGGTCTACAATTTTATCCCTGATGTCCTTACACAGCTCTCTGGTCTTGGCCATGGTGGAGAGGTTGGAGTCTGTTTGATTGAGTGTGTGGACAGGTGTCTTTTATACAGGTAACAAGTTCAAACAGGTGCAGTTAATACAGGTAATGAGTGGAGAACAGGAGGGCTTCTTAAAGAAAAACTAACAGGTCTGTGAGAGCCGGAATTCTTACTGGTTGGTAGGTGATCAAATACTTATGTCATGCAATAAAATGCAAATTAATTACTTAAAAATCATACAATGTGATTTCCTGGATATTTGTTTTAGATTCCGTCTCTCACAGTTGAATTGTACCTATGATAAAAATTACAGATCTCTACATGCTTTGTAAGTAGGAAAACCTGCAAAATCGGCAGTGTATCAAATACTTGTTCTCCCCACTGTATAAAGTCAAATCATAACAACCACAAGCATTGTAACAATAGTTGTAAGGGAATGAAAGCAGGTGACCACGTACCCACACACCTTGGCAGAGGTGCGCTCCACATGCGCCTCCCCCCTCCCAGGCAGTTGACCTCTGGCACCCCCTCCAGCCGGTAGCCCATGTTGCAAGAGAACGTCAGGGTGTCCCCGATGCCGAAGCCATATCCGTTCCTCCGGCCGAACTGTGGCATCCCCGGGTCCTCACATGGCTCCAAGTTGTACTCTGAAGAAGGAGGAGAGAAATTGTGTCATGTCAAACCTTCCGATCTTGTACATTCAATGAGGGTTTGTTTGAATGCAGTGCATACGCTAGTTTGTTATCTAAAGAACAAGGAGATGAAAAATGTCAGATAAATAACATACATAATGTAATTGATATTATAGCACAGAATAAAGTGGTAATAAATGTATGTCAATTAAAAAATAGTATACCTGTCACCTGTAATGTACATTCACATCAACAGGGCTTGTTTGAATGCAGTGCATAAGCTATCCTTTTTAGATAAAACTATACTAAATATCACCAAATAATTGATTACAACACACTGTTTTGCAATGAAGGTCTACAGTAGCCACAACATCATTCTGTAGGGTAGTGTCGTATATGATGAATGGTGGTCATCATCGCTGTCAACAAAAGAGTCCGGTTTATGCTGCATCGTGTCAGAAGTTTTTATTCATACCACGAGGTTACAGCATAAATTACAGACACGCGTTGTCTGCAGAGCAGTTGCCTCGAATTATAATAACCGCTCTGGGGTTTATTGTCTAAAACCCTTCTTATATAGACAATACCAAAATAAGGGTTACCCCCTCTTCTGGCCAATCACCAGTCTCCCCTCGGGCGTCACCCTCCAAGCGGCACATTTCAAATAACATCATAAAACATCCCCCCTCTGGCCTGAACAACCAACATTCCATTTCGTCATGAAAAACATTTAGCACCATCATAATCTTAATACACTACAGTAGCACCATGGTGTAGCCGGAGAACAGCTAGCTTCCGTCCTCCTCTACACAGTAATTATGACAACTTCCGTAGGTTGTCCTCCAACCTATCAAAGCTCTTGCAGCATGAACTGACATGTTTTCCACCCAATCAAAGGATCAGAGAATGAATCTATTACTGAAAGCATAAGCTACAGCTAGCTAGCACTACAGTGCATACAATGTGGTGAGTAGTTGACTCAAAGAGAAAGTAAGACAATTGTTGAACAGTTTTGAACAAATTAATTTCTTCAAAAATTATGGAGAAGCGAGAGAGAGTATTTCTTTAGTAGTCTTTTTTTTTATTATTCACTTACTTAGGTAGCGAATGCAGCTAGCTAGTTTAGCCTCAAACACCCGGCTCAAACAGAGAGGGATGCTATGTTAGCTAACTGGCTATGGCTATCCAACACTGGAACTCTTCCATGTCAAGAAAAGCTTTTGGTTTTATTAATTTATTGCCACCGTGGCCCACCGGCGTAACTACTAAACTGCTTGCTGCATGATTGTGGCGGGTTTACTAATGAGTTAGTTCTAGTAGTTATGTTGACATTGACGTTAGCTATGGTGACAATGATGTAGGCTGTGTGTAGCGGTTAGTGGTTATTATATGAAGGTTTGGCTTGGAAAGTTTTTTTCACCTGGTCACAGACAGCTGATATGTTGTGCACTGAAGTCCACAAGCGAAGGGAAAAGGTGAGAGGAGGAGAGCGCGTAGATGCGAGTAGGAATTATACAATGATCAAAGGGATCATGCTGTTTGTATGTGGCTGCTATGAAAGTGAACTTTCTTTGCGTGTGATCAGGGTTGTATTCATTCCGCCGATTCTGTTAAATAACGTTTCTTAAATGGAAGCAAACAGAATGAAACGAGGATAAACATACCTGAATTTGTCCAATAGAAACTATAGTTTGCAACTGTTGGACTAATAATTACACCCTAGATCAGCTAGATGCAAGCAAGAGTGTGCAAGGCGATATTGAAAGTGTCAATGTCTATCACCTTGATTACTCAGATTTCTCTTGACCTGTGCACCTACTTTGTAAACTTTCATTCATAGGCTAGGTTGTAGCAACCTCATGATGGGTATAGGGAAAATGTGAGTATTATTATGTAGTAACCTAAACCTATCGATGTTACATTGAGATGGGTGAATGGAATATGAATGACAGTCATCCAATATGCTGAAATAGAAATAAGGCCATGCTCCTAAAAAAATAATCATCCTCCCTCATCTTAAACAGCACCGACCGCCAATGCAATCTAATGATCTAATACAGTCGTTCAAACAGGCGTCACTGCACACTCACGCTTATCAATCTAACGATCTAACAACTCACACACACGCACATGCACGTGTACACACACACCAAGTTTCCTCGTGGCAATTTCAGACTGTAGGCATACACTCTTCTAACAGCCATGGTGCGTTATGAGAGTAAACAAATAACTGTCTTTGCACTGTCACTGAATGAGACAAGAACTGGGGTTGAATCCCTGTCAGTCTGCCCTCCGAATTCGCTACAACGTTCTGCTACATAGCCCAGGCAAACACCTTGCAAAAAATCTATGCATAATGGCAACTATTAACGACCTTATCCATGGTGCTTTACTAACAGTAGTATTTCCCCCTTATTGCAACTATCCTTCTAACGACTATAGGCTAGTAGGCTACGTGAGTACACCCAATAAAACAAATTATCTTGCCATGCTGGTGTAGACCGGGGGCTATGCATGTGTGTATGTCCCACGTCAAGCTGCTCTCCAAAATTGCCACAACACCGCTATTTGGCAGCCCATTATAAACCTATAGCAGCCCACTAGATTGAGTACCCTAAACTGTAGGCTAATCATACGTTACAGTGGGCAAGGGAAAGTCAATTATCCAACGGCTGCGGGAGGCATAAACAATGAAACAGGAGTTTTATGCAAACGTGTCTGTGGGAGGAGAGGCATCTCAAGGAACACTTCTGCATGCACAAAGCAGCTAATCTGAGGGCTGTTTGAATATATTCATGGATGGATTCTCCCTTTCTTGAAATAATTGTTGATGTAAATATAGGCCTATTAGATAAATGATGATAGGCTATAAAGAAATAATCAGTGATCTGACATGACTAGGTTGGTAGCCTAGTGTAATATTATTTTATTTATTTTTATTTTTAGTCATTTAGCAGACGCTCTTATCCAGAGCGACTTACAGGAGCAATTAGGGTTAAGTGCCTTGCTCAAGGGCACATCGACAGATTTTTCACCTAGTCGGCTCGGGGATTAGAACCAGCGACCTTTCGGTTACTGGCACTATGCTCTTAACCACTAAGCTACCTGCCGCCCTAATATCTCCTGTCACTATCCATCTATCTGTAATGTCTTCAAGGATGGGAGGAATGAAGGATGGTTGGATGGATCGGATGGTTAGGAGGGATGGAAGGATCCCAAAACAGGGGCTCCGTCTCCATTATAGGCTATTTGTTTCAGCTATACCTCTAATTTAGGCTAGCACTTGTTTACCTTATAGAGGCTAGTGGCTAGACCTGTTGGCTGTTTTAATAATGGAACGTAAAATTACTTGTCTCAGATGGGGCTTTACCCAAACCCCTGCCCCCCACCCCGTGGCTATGCAAGGTCCATGACAGGGGTTTGGGGGCAGCCCTTGAGCCCGACAGGGACACGCAATCCTTCTCCACTTACATTCATAAGATAGTAAGCATAGGCCTATGAGGCTACTTCATTGGAAGTGTAGCCTACATAAAACACCATGCCATTACACACACATTTGTAAGTTAAACACTGTCAACAAACCTTATCAACATCTTTCTCCTTTAGATCTCAGAAGGGATGACATCCTGAAGGACATTTCTAATTTAAGCTACAATATCTATGTACAGTGGGGGAAAAAAGTATTTAATCAGCCACCAATTGTGCAAGTTCTCCCACTTAAAAAGATGAGAGAGGCCTGTAATTTTCATCATAGGTACACGTCAACTATGACAGACAAAATGAGAAAAAAAATCCAGAAAATCACATTGTAGGATTTTTAATGATTTTATTTGCAAATTATGGTGGAAAATAAGTATTTGGTCAATAACAAAAGTTTCTCAATACTTTGTTATATACCCTTTGTTGGCAATGACACAGGTCAAACCTTTTCTGTAAGTCTTCACAAGGTTTTCACACACTGTTGCTGGTATTTTGGCCCATTCCTCCATGCAGATCTCCTCTAGAGCAGTGATGTTTTGGGGCTGTCGCTGGGCAACACGGACTTTCAACTCCCTCCAAAGATTTTCTATGGGGTTGAGATCTGGAGACTGGCTAGGCCACTCCAGGACCTTGAAATGCTTCGTACGAAGCCACTCCTTTGTTGCCCGGGCGGTGTGTTTGGGATCATTGTCATGTTGAAAGACCCAGCCACGTTTCATCTTCAATGCCCTTGCTGATGGAAGGAGGTTTTCACTCAAAATCTCACGATACATGGCCCCATTCATTCTTTCCTTTACACGGATCAGTCGTCCTGGTCCCTTTGCAGGAAAAAAGCCCCAAAGCATGATGTTTCCACCCCCATGCTTCACAGTAGGTATGGTGTTCTTTGGATGCAACTCAGCATTCTTTGTCCTCCAAACACGACGAGTTGAGTTTTTACCAAAAATTTCTATTTTGGTTTAATCTGACCATATGACATTCTCCTAATCCTCTTCTGGATCATCCAAATGCACTCTAGCAAACTTCAGACGGGCCTGGACATGTACTGGCTTAAGCAGGGGGACACATCTGGCACTGCAGGATTTGAGTCCCTGGCGGCGTAGTGTGTTACTGATGGTAGGCTTTGTTACTTTGGTCCCAGCTCTCTGCAGGTCATTCACTAGGTCCCCCCGTGTGGTTCTGGGATTTTTGCTCACCGTTCTTGTGATCATTTTGACCCCACAGGGTGAGATCTTGCCCAGATCGAGGGAGATTATCAGTGGTCTTGTATGTCTTCCATTTCCTAATAATTGCTCCCACAGTTGATTTCTTCAAACCAAGCTGCTTACCTATTGCAGATTCAGTCTTCCCAGCCTGGTGCAGGTCTACAATTTTGTTTCTGGTGTCCTTTGACATCTCTTTGGTCTTGGCCATAGTGGAGTTTGGAGTGTGACTGTTTGAGGTTGTGGACAGGTGTCTTTTATACTCATAACAAGTTCAAACAGGTGCCATTAATACAGGTAACGAGTGGAGGACAGAGGAGCCTCTTAAAGAAGAAGTTACAGGTCTGTGAGAGCCAGAAATCTTGCTTGTTTGTAGGTGACCAAATACTTATTTTCCACCATAATTGGCAAATAAATTCATTAAAAATCCTACAATGTGATTTTCTGGGAAAAAAAATCTCAATTTGTCTGTCATAGTTGACGTGTACCTATGATGGAAATTACAGGCCTCTCTCATATTTTTAAGTGGGAGAACTTGCACAATTGGTGGCTGACTAAATACTTTTTTTCCCCACTGTATATGACCCCAAAAAACTTCAGGGATGGCTAACTGAAAGGATGATTTTTTCCCCCCCATCAATTATTGAAGGTGTGTATCTGGGTGAGGCCTAGTCAGAGTGGATGTCAGAGCACTGGACAGAGCACAGGACAGAGCACAGGACAGAGCACTGGACAGAGCATGGAACAGAGCACATGACAGAGCACTGGAGGCATGTGAAGCTAGACGGAAAGGAGCTATCAGACCAGTCCACTTGGAGATGGTAACAAGCACAAACACCAGAGCGACTGACCCATACAGTCTCTATCTCCCTCTCTCTCAAACACACACACATGCACGCACACACACGTGTACGTACACACAAGCATGCGTTGAGGAGGCTGCTCTTGAATGGACACACATATGCACACACACCAACAGCAACCCACCCACCCACACACTCCTCCTACTCACCAGAGAAGGTAATATTGAATCCCTCGTAGGATATAGAAAAGTCAGATATGAAGCGCAGCTGGGCCTTGAAGTTCCCGTAGAGCCCTGCATTGGTTGGCGAAGGCAGCTCGTTACCCGTGAGGCGTGCCAGGGGCCGGACAAAGCTGCCATTCTCAGTGATGAGCAGGTAGTCATGGTGATCCTCCAGGTGGAAGGTGTTGAAGGTAAATTGGACCCCTATTGGGACAAACACTAAGGTGTTCAGCCAATAATAAGCCAAGTCAAGAGGAGAACAGCCAATAATATGGTTCAAGCTACCTGTCAACCTCCCCCTGATGAAATTATCAAATTCAATTGAAACGACGGTTTAATCTGAGAGGAGAAGAGCCAAGTGGAGGGAGAGACGACTTCATTTCATTACATTCAAAGGTGAGGTCAGTTAATATAAAACAAGAAGGCTCTGGGTTTTCTTTTTCTTTTTTTTGGGGGGGGGGGGGTGCTGCATTTCAATTCGAGGGTGATTATTCAGAGAAACATATTGAATATCTTAGCAGCTATGGGAAATTAAAATTCCAAGGAACTTTCATTATTCTCAACCCAGAGTTTTGTATTATATTGATATTTCAGCAAGATGGGCTGGGCTGGGAAGTGGACCTACAGTGAATCTGTATTCATGTCTGTTCCATTCCCACACCGCCTTTTACCAGCATGCTGATAAAGGGAATAAGAGTCCATTCTTGAGATGTTTATTAATTCACATATAATTGAACAGCATCAACATTTTTAAGGATTGTTTGCTTGTTTCTCTTAATTAAATGATTTATATGTTATATATCTTCAAGCAGAATAGCTATGTCAAAAACAGTTATGAAGGGTCACATTCCATTATAAATATGATTGTAGTAGTTAATAACCCAGGCTGACCTTTGCCGTGGCTGACCTCCACCGTCCAGGTACAGTTTAGTGAGCTAGGATACATCTCAGGATATCCAGGGGACAGGATGGTGCCGCCGGGCCCTCGCACGTCCCCTCCACACAACGCTGGGGGACAAAGAGGGGGACACACTTTACTTTATTGTCCATGTTTTTGCAGAGAACAGAAACAGTGCTCTTCACTGTTATCTGTAATATCAATACTATGGATGCCAGTCTCTCTTCGCTAAAAGTAGAGGAGAGACTGACTGCATCAATTCTTCTTTTTATAAGAAACATGAATGTGTTGAAAATTCCAAGTTGTTTGCATAGTCAACTTACACACAGCTTTGACACACACACTTACCCCACCAGACATGCCACCAGAGGTCTTTTCACAGTTCCCAAATCCAGAACAAATTCAAGAAAATTTACAGTATTATATAGAACCATGAATGCATGGACCTCCCTTCCATCTCCGATTGCTCAAGTGAACAGCAAACCTGGTTTAAAAAAAACAGATAAAGCAACACCTCACGGCACAACGCCTCTCCCCTATTTGACCTAGATATTTTATGTGTATGTACTGATATGTAGGCTATGTGTGACATTTTAAATGTATGTAGCTCTGAAAAACAGTTTCTATATCAAGGCCATCAGACTGTTAAATAGCCTTCACTAGCACATTAAAGGGTGCTGCCTATATACATACAGTTGAAGTCGGACATTTACATACACTTAGGTTGGAGTCATTAAAACTAGTTTTTCAACCAGTCCACACATTTCTTGTTAACAAACTATAGTTTTGGCAAGTCATTTAGGGCATCTACTTTGTGCATGACAGAAGTAATTTTTCCAACAATTGTTTGATTATTTCACTTATAATTCGCTGTATCACAATTCCAGTGGGTCAGAAGTTTACATACACTAAGTTGACTGTGCCTTTAAACCGCTTGGAAAATTCCAGAAAATGACGTCATTGCTTTAGAAGCTTCTGATAGGCTAATTGACATAATTTGAGTCAATTGGAGGTGTACCTGTGGAAGTATTTCAAGGCATACCTTCAAACTCAGTGCCTCTTTGCTTGACATCATGGGAAAATAAAAAGAAATCAGCCAAGACCTCAGAAAAATAACTGTAGACCTCCACAAGTCTGTTTCATCATTGGGAGCAATTTCCAAACGCCTGAAGGTACCACATTCATCTGTACAAACAATAGTACGCAAGTATAAACACCATGGGACCACGCAGCCATCATACCGCTCAGGAAGGAGAAGCGTTCGGTCTCCTAGAGATTAACGTACTTTGGTGCGAAAAGTGCAAATCAATCCCAGAACAACAGCAAAGGACCTTGTGAAGATGCTGGAGGAAACAGGTACAAAAGTATCTATATCCACAGTAAAATTAGTCCTATATCGACATAGCTTGAAAGGCCGCTCAGCATGGAAGAAGCCACTGCTCCAAAACCGCCATTAAAAAAGCCAGACTACGGTTTGCAATTGCACATGGGGACAAATATCGTACTTTTTGGAGAAATGTCCTCTGGTCTGATGAAACAAAAATAGAACTGTTTGGCCATAATGACCATCGTTATGTTTGGAGGAAAAAGGGGAAGGCTTGCAAGCCGAAAAACGCCATCCCAACCGGGGGTGCACGGGGGTGGCAGCATCATGCTGTGGGGGTGCTTTGCTGCAGGAGGGACTGATGCACTTCACAAAATAGATGGCATCATGAGGAAGGAAAATTATGTGGATATATTGAAGCAACATCTCAAGACATCAGTCAGGAAGTTAAAGCTTGGTCGCAAATGGGTCTTCCAAATGGACAATGACCCCAAGCATACTTCCAAAGTTGTGGCAAAATAGCTTAAGGACAACAAAGTCAAGGTATTGGAGTGGCCATCACAAAGCCCTGACCTCAATCCTATAGAAAATGTGTGGGCAAACTGAAAAAGCATGTGCAAGCAAGGAGGCCTACAAACCTGACTCAGTTACACCAACTCTGTCAGGAGGAATGGGCCAAAATTCACCCAACTTATTGTGGGAAGCTTGTGGAAGGTTACCTGAAACGTTTGACCCAAGTTAAACAATTTAAAGGAAATGCTACCAAATACTAATTGAGTGTATGCAAACTTCTGACCCACTGGGAATGTGTTGAAAGAAAGAAAAGCTGAAATAAATAATTCTCTCTACTATTATTCTGACATTTCACATTCTTAAAATAAAGTGGTGATCCTAACTGACCTAAGACAGGGAAGTTTTACTAGGATTAAATGTCAGTAATTGTGAAAAGCTGAGTTTAAATGTATTTGGCTAAGGTGTATGTAAACTTCCGACTTCAACTGTAGATTAGAAATCACTGGCCACTTTAATAAATGGAACACTAGTCACTTTAATAATGTTTACATATGTTGCATTACTCATCTTATATATATATATACTGTTTTCTATACTATTCTACTGTATCTTAGTCTATGCCGCTCTGACATTGCTCGTCCATATATTTATATTTATATAATCTTAATTCCATTTACTTTACTTAGATTTACTTAGATTTGTGTGTATTGGGTACAGTGGGGAGAACAAGTATTTGATACACTGCCGATTTTGCAGGTTTTCCTACTTACAAAGCATGTAGAGGTCTGCAATTTTTATCATAGGTACACTTAAACTGTGAGAGACGAAATCTAAAACAAAAATCCAGAAAATCACATTGTATGATTTGTAAGTAATTAATTTGCATTTTATTGCATGACATAAGTATTTGATACATCAGAAAAGCAGAACTTAATATTTGGTACAGAAACCTTTGTTTGCAATTACAGAGATCATACGTTTCCTGTAGGTCTTGACCAGGTTTGCACACACTGCAGCAGGGATTTTGGCCCACTCCTCCATACAGACCTTCTCCAGATCCTTCAAGTTTTGGGGCTGTCGCTGGGCAATACGGACATTCAGCTCCCTCCAAAGATTTTCTATTGGGTTCAGGTCTGGAGACTGGCTAGGCCACTCCCGGACCTTGAGATGCTTCTTACGGAGCCACTCCTTAGTTGCCCTGGCTGTGTGTTCCGGGTCATTGTCATGCTGGAAGACCCAGCCACGACCCATATTCAATGATCTTACTGAGGGAAGGAGGTTGTTGGCCAAGATCTCGCAATACATGGCCCCATCCATCCTCCCCTCAATACGGAGCAGTCGTCCTGTCCCCTTTGCAGAAAAGCATCCCCAAAGAATGATGTTTCCACCTCCATGCTTCACGGTTGGGATGGTGTTCTTGGGGTTGTATCAATCCTTCTTCTTCCTCCAAACACGGCGAGTGGAGTTTAGACCAAAAAGCTTTATTTTTGTCTCATCAGACCACATGACCTTCTCCCATTCCTCCTCTGGATCATTCAAATGGTCATTGGCAAACTTCAGACGAGCCTGGACATGCGCTGGCTTGAGCAGGGGGACCTTGCGTGCTGCAGGATTTTAATCCATGACGGCGTAGTGTGTTACTAATGGTTTTCTTTGAGACTGTGGTCCCAGCTCTCTTCAGGTCATTGACCAGGTCCTGCCGTGTAGTTCTGGGCTGATCCCTCACCTTCCTCATGATCATTGATGCCCCACGAGGTGAGATCTTGCATGGAGCCCCAGACCGAGGGTGATTGACCGTCATCTTGAACTTCTTCCATTTTCTAATAATTGCGCCAACAGTTGTTGCCTTCTCACCAAGCTGCTTGCCTATTGTCCTGTAGCTCATCCCAGACTTGTGCAGGTCTACAATTGTATTCCTGATGTCCTTACACAGCTCTCTGGTCTTAGCCATTGTGGAGAGGTTGGAGTCTGTTTGATTGAGTGTGTGGACAGGTGTCTTTTATACAGATAACGAGTTCAAACAGGTGCAGTTAATACAGGTAATGAGTGGAGAACAGGGGGGCTTCTTAAAGAAAAACTAACAGGTCTGTGAGAGCCGGAATTCTTACTGGTTGGTAGGTGATCAAATACTTATGTCATGCAATAAAATGCAAATTAATTACTTAAAAATCATACAATATGATTTTCTGGATTTTTGTTTTAGATTCCGTTTCTCACAGTTGAAGTTTACATTTTACTCATTTAGCAGACGCTCTTATCCAGAGCGACTTACAGTTAGTGAGTGCATACATTTTTTTATTTTTTTTCATACCCCCCGTGGGAATTGAACCCACAACCATGGCGTTGCAAACGCCATGCTCTACCAACTGAGCTACATCCCTGCCGGCCATTCCCTCCCCTAGACGACGCTGGGCCAATTGTGCGCCGCCCCATGGGTCTCCCAGTCACGGCCGGCTACGACAGAGCCTGGATTCAAACCAGGATCTCTAGTGGCACAGCTAGCACTGTGCCTTAGACCACTGCGCCACTCGGGAGGCCCGAGTAGGAAAACCTGCAAAATCGGCAGTGTATCAAATACTTGTTCTCCCCACTGTATATGTTGTGAAATTGTTAGATATTACTGCACTTTTGGAGCTAGAAACATAAGCATTTCGCCACACCCGCAATAACATCTTGTAAACACGTGTATGTGACCAATAGCATTTGATTTGATTTGATTTGTTTCATGTTTTGTGTGGACGCCAGGAAGAGTAGCTGCTGCTTTCACAACAGCTAATAGGGATCCTAATAAAATAACAAATACTAAAAAATATATATTTCTTAACTCAAACGTCTGAGTCCTAAACGGTTGAAAGCACAGCGTCAGTGATGCACGACCTCTTGGAGCAGATGTAGGAGTTAAATGCCTTGCTCAAGGGTACAACTGCAGTCATGTCAAGTTGTACAAAGAGGGACCCTCTGTGTAAAGCAAAGTGTAATTTTACAAATCAGTTTGGCACGTTTTGTCTGATGCGATGTTGTTTTGTAAGTCTTGAGGGAGATTGAGGGAGTGAAACCTCTTCTTCTCTTCCTCCTCTCAACCTCTCTTATCTTCCTCCTCTCAACCTCTTCTTCTCTTCCTTCTCTCAACCTCTCTTCTCTTCCTCCTCCCAACCTCTCTTCTCTTCCTCCTCCCAACCTCTTCTTCTCTTCCTCCTCTCAACCTCTCTTCTCTTCCTCCTCCCAACCACTCTTCTCTTCCTCCTCCCAACCTCTCTTCTCTTCTCTTCCTCCTCCCAACCACTCTTCTCTTCCTCCTCCCAACCTCTCTTCTCTTCCTCCTCCCAACCTCTCTTCTCTTCCTCCTCCCAACCTCTCTTCTCTTCCTCCTCCCAACCTCTCTTCTCTTCCTCCTCCCAACCTCTCTTCTCTTCCTCCTCCCAACCTCTCTTCTCTTCCTTCTCGCCAGGCACTTACAGTGGGGAAAAAAAGTATTGTCAGCCACCAATTGTGCAAGTTCTCCCACTTAAAAAGATGAGAGAGGCCTGTAATTTTCATCATAGGTACACGTCAACTATGACAGACCAAATGAGATTTTCTTTTCCAGAAAATCACATTGTAGGATTTTTAATGAATTTATTTGCAAATTATGGTGGAAAATAAGTATTTGGTCAATAACAAAAGTTTCTCAATATACCCTTTGTTGGCAATGACACAGGTCAAACGTTTTCTGTAAGTCTTCACAAGGTTTTCACACACTGTTGCTGGTATTTTGGCCTATTCCTCCATGCAGATCTCCTCTAGAGCAGTGATGTTTTGGGGCTGTCGCTGGGCAACACGGACTTTCAACTCCCTCCAAAGATTTTCTATGGGGTTGAGATCTGGAGACTGGCTAGGCCACTCCAGGACCTTGAAATGCTTCGTACGAAGCCACTCCTTTGTTGCCCGGGCGGTGTGTTTGGGATCATTGTCATGTTGAAAGACCCAGCCACGTTTCATCTTCAATGCCCTTGCTGATGGAAGGAGGTTTTCACTCAAAATCTCACGATACATGGCCCCATTCATTCTTTCCTTTACACGGATCAGTCGTCCTGGTCCCTTTGCAGGAAAAACAGCCCCAAAGCATGATGTTTCCACCCCCATGCTTCACAGTAGGTATGGTGTTCTTTGGATGCAACTCAGCATTCTTTGTCCTCCAAACACGACGAGTTGAGTTTTTACCAAAAAATTATATTTTGGTTTCATCTGACCATATGACATTCTCCCAATCCTCTTCTGGATCATCCAAATGCACTCTAGCAAACTTCAGACGGGCCTGGACATGTACTGGCTTAAGCAGGGGGACACGTCTTGTACTGCAGGATTTGAGTCCCTGGCGGCGTAGTGTGTTACTGATGGTAGGCTTTGTTACTTTGGTCCCAGCTCTCTGCAGGTCATTCACTAGGTCCCCCGTGTGGTTCTGGGATTTTTGCTCACCGTTCTTGTGATCATTTTGACCCCCACGGGGTGAGATCTTGCGTGGAGCCCCAGATCGAGGGAGATTATCAGTGGTCTTGTATGTCTTCCATTTCCTAATAATTGCTCCCACAGTTGATTTCTTCAAACCAAGCTGCTTACCTATTGCAGATTCAGTCTTCCCAGCCTGGTGCAGGTCTACAATTTTGTTTCTGGTGTCCTTTGACAGCTCTTTGGTCTTGGCCATAGTGGAGTTTGGAGTGTGACTGTTTGAGGTTGTGGACAGGTGTCTTTTATACTGATAACAAGTTCAAACAGGTGCCATTAATACAGGTAACGAGTGGAGGACAGAGGAGCCTCTTAAAGAAGAAGTTACAGGTCTGTGAGAGCCAGAAATCTTGCTTGTTTGTAGGTGACCAAATACTTATTTTCCACCATAATTTGCAAATAAATTCATTAAAAATCCTACAATGTGATTTTCTGGAGAAAAAAATTCTCAATTTGTCTGTCATAGTTGACGTGTACCTATGATGAAAATTACAGGCGTCTCTCATCTTTTTAAGTGGGAGAACTTGCACAATTGGTGGCTGACTAAATACTTTTTTCCCCCACTGTATACGTATCTGTCCTAGACAGATGTAGTGCTGTATCAATAATGAATGGAGCAACTTCGATACTAGTAAGCACTCAATGCAAAGCCTTATCAAACAGGGACATCTGGACAACTACATTTACATTTACATTTTACTACATAGATCTTAGTCTGTTCCTCACTTTGGTCTCTTTCTTTCCCTCTCCATACATTATTTCTCTATTTTTCTCTCACTCTCTCCTCGCTTTCTGAACAAGAAAGGAACTGAACAAACTGTTTCATTTTGACATGCCCTGCCTTCAATTTCTATATCATAGAACCTTGCAAATCAACATTTCAGCATAGACCTTTTCCAAGGGAGGCTGGTAACAGTAATATCAGGACCTTCATTTGAATGCCCTGCAATAGGGACCACATCCTCCCTCCTTATTCCACTTAGGCCCAGTAGATAGCACATCCACAAAGTCAAAATGGTCTATATAGTAAAAATTCATGAAAACAAAAATGTGCTTTTTGGTATTAATTTAAGGTTAGGGTTAGTCATGAGATTAGTAGTGTGGTCAAGGTTAAGGTTAGGTTTAGACATATGAAAATGTATGCACTCACTAACTGTAAGTCGCTCTGGATAAGAGCGTCTGCTAAATGACTAAAATGTAAAATGTAAAATGTAAATAGGCTGGATTTCTGACTTTGTGGGTGGGGTAACTAGTGACGACCAGAAGGCAGGGGAGGTAAGATGACAAGCAAGCGCGCAGGTAAAGGATGCCCCCGGATCCCTAATCTGGTGAGGAGATCAGTTCCTATCAGGCCGAGCAGCCATCACAGCAAATTGCCTCTGTTATTCGCCTGCACAGATAGCCTAATGGCCTGGCATTGAATTTCATTGTCTCAGATGAGTTTACTCCCTGGAAAATAAAATAGATCTCTGAAGTCAAAACACGGAGAGACAAATGAGCTGAAAGGCTTTGTCAGCCCCAGAGTTCCTCTTTTACCAAGCAGCCAATTTACATCAACTGTCATTGACTTTAATATTTAAGGCCCACTCTTGTAAATATCTCGTCACTCATGCATAACACAATTCAAATCCTACGGCGGTTTTGTCAACAGGCAGTTTGGCACCATATCATATGAGAGAATATTTAAACTAATTGCTGCCTGTTGAAAGTGATAGCTCAAGATATTGCACATACTGTAGATCTAAACCAGGGCTCTCCATCCCTGTTCCTGGAGAGCTACCATTCTGTAGGTTTTAACTCCAACCCTCTTCCTGGACAGCTACCGTCCTGTAGGTTTTAACTACAACCCTGTTCCTGAAGAGATACCGTCCTGTAGGTTTTAACTCCAACCCTGTTCCTGGAGAGCTACCGTCCAGTAGGTTAACGCCAGACCTGTTCCTGGAGAGCTACCGTCCAGTAGGTTAACGCCAGACCTGTTCCTGGAGAGCTACCGTCCAGTAGGTTAACACCAGCCCTGTTCCTGGAGAGCTACTGTCTTGTAGGTTTTCACTCCAACCCTAAACTAGCGCACCTGATTCTATTAGCTGATTGATAAACTGAATCAGGTTAGTTACAACTGGGGTTGGAGTTAAAACCTACAGGAGGGTTTCTCTACAGGAACAGGGTTGGAGTTAAAACCTACAGGAGGGTAGCTCTCCAGGAACAGGGTTGGAGTTAAAACCTACAGGAGGGTATCTCTCCAGGAACAGGGTTGGAGTTAAAACCTACAGGAGGGTAGCTCTCCAGGAACAGGGTTGGAGTTAAAACCTACAGGAGGGTATCTCTCCAGGAACAGGGTTGGAGTTAAAACCTACAGGAGGGTATCGCTCCAGGAACAGGGTTGGAGTTAAAACCTACAGGAGGGTAGCTCTCCAGGAACAGGGTTGGAGTTAAAACCTACAGGAGGGTATCGCTCCAGGAACAGGGTTGGAGTTAAAACCTACAGGAGGGTTTCTCTACAGGAACAGGGTTGGAGTTAAAACCTACAGGAGGGTATCTCTCCAGGAACAGGGTTGGAGTTAAAACCTACAGGAGGGTATCTCTCCAGGAACAGGGTTGGAGTTAAAACCTACAGGAGGGTAGCTCTCCAGGAACAGGGTTGGAGTTAAAACCTACAGGAGGGTATCGCTCCAGGAACAGGGTTGGAGTTAAAACCTACAGGAGGGTATCTCTCCAGGAACAGGGTTGGAGTTAAAACCTACAGGAGGGTATCTCTCCAGGAACAGGGTTGGAGTTAAAACCTCCAGGAGGGTACTCTCCAGGAAAAGGGTTGGAGTTAAAACCTACAGGAGGGTATCTCTCCAGGAACAGGGTTGGAGTTAAAACCTACAGGAGGGTAGCTCTCCAGGAACAGGGTTGGAGTTAAAACCTACAGGAGGGTAGCTCTCCAGGAACAGGGTTGGAGTTAAAACGTACAGGAGGGTATCTCTCCAGGAACAGGGTTGGAGTTAAAACCTACAGGAGGGTATCTCTCCAGGAACAGGGTTGGAGTTAAAACCTACAGGAGGGTAGCTCTCCAGGAACAGGGTTGGAGTTAAAACCTACAGGAGGGTATCTCTCCAGGAACAGGGTTGGAGTTAAAACCTACAGGAGGGTGTCTCTCCAGGAACAGGGTTGGAGTTAAAACCTACAGGAGGGTAGCTCTCCAGGAACAGGGTTGGAGTTAAAACCTACAGGAGGGTATCGCTCCAGGAACAGGGTTGGAGTTAAAACCTACAGGAGGGTTTCTCTACAGGAACAGGGTTGGAGTTAAAACCTACAGGAGGGTATCTCTCCAGGAACAGGGTTGGAGTTAAAACCTCCAGGAGGGTATCTCTCCAGGAACAGGGTTGGAGTTAAAACCTACAGGAGGGTGTCTCTCCAGGAACAGGGTTGGAGTTAAAACCTCCAGGAGGGTATCTCTCCAGGAACAGGGTTGGAGTTAAAACCTCCAGGAGGGTATCTCTCCAGGAACAGGGTTGGAGAGCCCTGGTCTAGACTCTAGAGCAGTAGCCTGATAATCAGATACTGTATGGACTATACAAACGCCTGCTTTAGCCCACTTCATATGTGTTCAACATGACAATAATCATGACAGATGAGTATAACTCATTAGGTAAATCCGCCTTCAGTTTTAATGCCCACCATTTTTGTAATAACCTGCAGAACTCCCTGCGTCTTGATTCCCTGGTGCCGCTAGGGCAGTTTAGGAGTCTAATGTTGAATTTGTTAAATGAGAATTGCATTTGTTTTGAATAAATGTAAACATTTATTGTGGTGTTGAAATTGTAGTTAAATTTTTTTTTTACCTGTATTATATTGTTTGAACTATTTTGAAGTGGTTTAAACTGGTTTGTAGTGGTTTGAACCAATTTGAAGTGGTTTAAACTGGTTTGAACTTATTTTAATTGGTTTAAACTAGTTTGAACTGGTCCATACCATCACAGGTGGGCAGAGGGTGGCTCCACCAGTGGTTCTTCTCACAGACGAGCGGTTCTTCGTGGCTCAGCCTGTATCCAGGGTCACAGCCGAACGACACGGTCGAACCAATGGTGAAGTCCTGACCGTAACGCAACCCGTTGACCGGGAATCCCGGGTCCTGGCAGGAGTAGGTGTCCACCGTCACGCCTAAGGAGAAAATGTTAGATATATTATGGGGTCAACAACAAAGCAATTTACTTTCATCAAACATTTTATACAGGGAACAAGAACAAAGCTGTAGCAGTTTGGAATCATGAGTGTTAAAAGTTAAAACTATGGGTAGGGCTACAGATGTAGGATCTTAATTTGATCACCCTGTTGCAGGATAACTTTTAAACTTGTAGTGTATTTGAGGTTTAAAAAGGCTTCTGACATTTTTCATTTCTGGAATATGTATCTACCCCTACAAAATAATAATTCACATTTCCTGTTGCTGCAGGATTATTTTCCTTCTGTAGAAAACCTGCTCAAATTAAGATCCTACACCTGTAGGAGTTTTTCCTCAACACATGACCTGACCAGGAACAACTCGGCTACTAGACTTACTTTCGTAGATAATCTTAAATCCACTGTTGGAGCGGCTGTTGTCGGTGGTGAAGAGCATGTACAGGTGGTTAGTACTGCTGAACAGGAACTGGGGCACCTGGGTACCGTTGAACGAGCCAACCATAGGAGAGAGCAGGTTGGGCCCATCGTGGATCTCCAGGAAGTCATAGCCCAGCTCTGTCTGAAACCTGCACCAATGAGAGAGGAGGAATTATGAAATTTGGAACAATGAATTATGAAATGTAAGAATTTGATTTGCCTGTGGTAAACATATTCAGTAGTGCAGTTGCATAAACTTATATTAAGCCTACTACTGCACTAAAAAGCACTTTGAAAGGAGACTCTTTAAAAATACGCAATAAATAAGCAATACCATTCCATTATAAGTGCCTTCATTGATGCAAAAATCCATTCTCCGTCTTCAACAGTTAGAAAATGCTAATAAAATAAAGTAACTATATTGATATAATGGACACGCACTTATCAAAGGTGATCTTGATGGAGCGTCCCGGCTCGGTCTCAATGACCCACTCACAGCTGAGGGAGTCCTTATAGTATCCAGGCCACCCTGGGGACAGGATCACCCCACTGGGAGCGGAGAAGTGGCCTCCGCAGGGGGCTATAGAGAAAAATACCGGGGGGGTAGAAAGAGAAAGAGAGAGAAAATACATTTTCTTAAAAGTTTATTGGTGTTGTTGCCTTTTTATATTGACCTGGCACCTCTTCCTGTCTAAAAAAAATACCTAAAAATGCCTTGCTTGCTAATCTAGAAAACAGTGTCCTACAGCATACTGTACATGTTACAAGGGCAGCTAAGCAGACATGAGGCTCTTCATTACCCTGCCCATATGAGTGATGTCACCACAGCATCAGGAGCCATGTGGAGCAGGGTGAATGACTGACAGGAAGTCAGATAGAAGGTGACTGGCTGGCCTACAGCACACTTGTTTCCTGTCCCTGTCCCTGTCCCTGAGCATCGCTGAGCCTCCCCTAGCATCCTCCAACACACAGTTGAGTGTCCACTCCGCTTACACTCACTTAGGCTATTGTCTGTGTTAGGAACAGGGTAATTGCCCCCCAAAATTGTGCATGTACAGACGCACACACACACACACACACACACACACACACACACACACACACACACACACACACACACATAATATTTACCTTCACATTTGGGAATGGGACCACTCCACATCACCTTGCCGTTGTCCAGCTCGCAGGTGATGGTCTTGGCCCCCTGGGTCTTGATGAAGCCATCCTCACAGATCACTGAGATGGAGCTGCCCAGTTGGAAGTTGTCCCCGAAGCGCCTCGCATTTATCGGGATGCCCGGGTCGGGACACTCATTGTGGCCGAACGCTGAAAACACATGGGTAAATGTTGGCTATTTATGATCTCGCTTTGGCAGATGTAACCGACGTCACTACGGCTTCGCTTCCTCCACTGTCCCTGTCCCCTTACTGGGCTTGAAGCAGTGGTCCTCTGATCACAAACAAATGTGATGGCTCACTTGAAAACCTACAAACCAGTTGCACAATTGAAAAAGGTCCAATTCAATGGTGCGCATGTATCATTTTCATGATGTTGTCAGCCAACCCGTCTATAGTTATGTACATCTATTGTATTTTCATGTGCAGGTCTAATATATTGCATTGCACAACTCTTTAAATGTGTGGTTTTCAGAATGTTTATTTTTTAGGGGTGGATCAGCTTTAATATTGCTTATAGATTGTGGCTTCTATCAATGTAATTTCCTGTATCATTTCCAATCCCTCTCATATATTTTTTATAAATATATACAGTACCAGTCAAAAATGTGGACACACCTACTCATTCCAGGGTTATTCTGTATTTTTACTATTTTCTACATTGTAGAATAATAGTGAAGACATCAAAACTATTGTCACGCCCTGATCTAGAGAACTCTTGTTGGTTGGGTCAGGGTGTGAGTTTCTGTATAGATCTATGGGATTGTATTTCTATGTTGGAGATCTAGTATGTTTATGTCTAGGTTTGGCCGGGTGCGATTCCCAATCAGAGGCAGCTGTCGCTCGTTGTCTCTGATTGGGGATCATACTTAGGTAGCCTGGTTGCCTACCTTAGTTGTGGGATCTTGACTCGTGTTTGGCTTGTTGTGTGTAGCCACTGTTTGAGCTTCACGTTTTGTTATTTTGTCAAGTGTTTATTCGTCTTGATAAACAAGTACGCATACCACGCTGCACCTTGGTGTGACCCGTCTCTCAACGATCGTGACAACTATGAAATAACACATATGGAATCATGTAGTAACCAAAAAAGTGTTACACAAATCAAAATATATTTGAGATTTTAGATTCTTCAAAGTAGCCACCCTTTGCCTTGATAACAGCTTTGCACACTCTTGGCATTCTCTCAACCAGCTTCATGAGGTAGTCACCTGGCTGGAATGCATTTCAATTAACAGGTGTGCCTTGTTAAAAGTTAATTTTTGGAATTTCTTTCCTTCTTAATGCGTTTGAGCCAATCAGTTGTGTTGTGACAAGGTAAGGGTGGTATAGAGAAGATAGCCCTATTTGGTAAAAGACCAAGTCCATGTTATGGCAAGAACAGCTCAAATAAGCAAAGAGAAACAACAGGCCATCATTACTTTAAGACATGAAGGTCAGTCAATACGGAACATTTTAAGAACTTTGAAAGTTTCTTAAAGTGCAGTCGCAAAAACCATCAAGAAAACTGGCTCTTATGGGGACCGCCACAGGAAAGGAAGACCCAGAGTTACCCGTTGCTGCAGAAGATAAGTTCATTAGAGTTACCAGCCTCAGAAATTGCAGACCAAATAAATGCTTCACAGAGTTAAAATAAAATACACATCTCAACATCAACTGTTTAGAAGAGACTGCGTGAATCAGGCCTTCATGGTTGAATTGCTGCAAAGAAACCATTACTAAAGGACACCAATAATAATAAGAGACTTGCTTGGGCCAAGAAACACGAGCAATGGACATTAGACCGGTGGAACTCTGATGAGTCCAAATTTGAGATCTTTGGTTCCAACCGCCGTGTCTTTGTGAGACGCAGAGTAGGTGAACGGATGATCTTGGCATGTGTGGTTCCCACCATGAAGCATGTAAGAGGAGGTGTGATGGTGTGGGGGTGCTTTGCTGGTGACACTGTCGGTGATTGATTTAGAATTCAAGGCACACTTAACCAGCATGGCTACCACAGCATTCTGCAGCGATACGCCATCCCATCTAGTTTGCGCTTAGTGGGACTATCATTTGTTTTTTAACAGGACAATGACCCAACACACCTACAGGCTGTGTAAGGGCTATTTGACCAAGAAGGAGAGTGATGGAGTGCTGCATCAGATGACCTGGCCTCCATAATCACCCGACCTCAACCCAATTGAGATGGTTTGGGATGAGTTGGACTGCAGAGTGAAGGAAAAGCAGCCAACAAGTGCTCAGCATATGTGGGAACTCCTTCAAGACTGTTGGAAAAGCATTCCAGGTGAAGCTGGTTGAGAGAATTTCAAGAGTGTGCAAAGCTGTCATCAAGGCAAAGGGTGGCAACTTTGAAGAATCTAAAATCTAAACTATTTTGATTTGTTTAACACTTCTTTGGTTACTACCATATGTGTTATTTCATAGTTTTGATGTTTTCACTATTATTCTACAATGTAGAAAATAGTAAAAAATAAAGAAAAACCCTGGAATGAGTAGGTGTGTCCAAACTTTTGACCGGTTCTGTATATATTTACATTTATTATTTTCCCCTAACCCTACCACACCTCCCCTAATTGAGTAAACTAATTGACAACAACACTTAGGCTTCTACTTCCTGCTTGTACATACTATTTACATTTTACGGACACAGTATATTTTACATTAGTTATCTTTTGTTTGTTTTTAGTCCCATCCTTCAGCTACCCTCAACCCCTCCCATCTATCTCTGAAGACCATCCAGTTTTGATTGATATTTGCCATATCTTTTTTAATGGTGCTGTGATGTTTCACAAAAGTTCTGAACCTTTGTATTCTCATAGTTTCTACAGATTGTAAATTAAAGATAAACATTTTTGCTAAGTGTATTATTATTTTATTGATTAATTGACTGTGACTTTTCAGATCCCCCAGCAATGCTATTTGCAGAGTTAACTCCAGGTAAATTTTGCAAATCTTCAGCCAGTCCTAAACCTGCGACCAAAAACAAACTTCATATGGACAGTACCAAAACAAATTTATTTTTAGCGAAATCTGCAGTGCTGGGATGGTTATATCCCCCATATATATAACATTCTATTGGTTGCAAGAATTTTTTATAATAATTTAAATTGAAAAACTCTAAGTTTTGAATCCGGTGTCGTTTTGTGTATCAGTTAATAAACCATGTGCCATGAAATCGGTACATCCATAATCTCTTCCCAACTATTTTGCAATCTCTATGGCACAGCTGTCAATGTTTTGGTCCTTAAATGAAATTGGTATACTTTTTTATTTATCACCATTTTCTTTAACCAATTTTGGTCTTTAATGCCGGACCTTGTTCTGTCTTTTTTTGGTGGATTAAATTGAAATTGCAAACAACTTTCTATGCCTTGTTTTGAAAATAGTGATATTTTGGAAATCATTTCATTTTCAAATAACTGAAAGTGAGAGGTTGTAATCTGAATAAAGTGAAAAAGGTCATTCTTGAACACGGGGTGAGCCATTCTTACTAATCTGCTAGAGAACCAGTTCGTATTTTAAGTATAGGTGTTGTATGACTGAAGCCTTTAGTGAGAGGTCTAATGCTTTAATATTTAATATTTCTTTCTCTATTATGAATAATATTCATATTCATAATATAAATAGGCGGTTTAATTTAGTCTGGCTTGCCATTCCAAATACAATGTAATATTTTTGGCTCATATCATTTAAAAAACAAGTCGTTAGGTGTAGGCAGGGCCATAAGCAAATAGGTAAACTGGGATATGACTAAAGAGTTAATCAAAGTGATTTTTCCACAAATAGACAGGTATTTTCCTTTCCATGGTAGCAAGATTTTATCTATTTTTGATAACTTTCTATTAAAATGTATTGTAGTAAGATCATTTATTTCTTTCGGGATATGAATACTGAGTATGTCCACTTCACCGTCAGACCATTTTATTGGTAAACTACACTGTAATGTAAAAGTTATCCACCCCCCCAATCCAATACGTAATATAGTACATTTATCATAATTTGGTTGTAATCCAGAGAGGTTAGAAACATTATCTAGATCCTCTATGAGGCTATGGAGGTATCCAAATTGTGGATTTAAAAGAAAACATGATTCATCAGCATACAATGACAACTTTGTTTTTAAGCCCTGGATTTCTAGCCGCTTGATATTATTGTTGGATCTGATTTGAATAGCTAACATTTCGATGGCCATAATAAATAGATATGCCGATAGTGGACAAGCTTGTTTTTACTCCTCTGGACAGTTTGATACTTTCTGAGAAGTAGTCATTATTTACTATTTTACACCTAGGGTTACTATGTATTGTCCATGTAAAAAACCTGTCTGATTAGGTATGAATAATATCCGACAATACCTTTTTAATTATATGCTCTTTGCATTTTGCTAGAATTTTTGCTTCCCAACACTGAAGAGTAATTGGCCTCCAATTGTTTAGATCGTCTGGATCTTTTATATTTACCACCTGGGTCCTGTTTCAGTAATAGTGAAATCAGACCTTTTTGTTGAGTATCTGATAATCTACCATTTTTATAGGAGTGGTTAAAACATGCTAATAACCGTCCTCTGAGTAGATCCAAAAAGGTTTGATATACCTCAACTGGTATGTCTTTCTTTGCATGAAGATCTAATGTGAGGTATCCTTCACTAGTGACAATAGAATGGAGTAAATCTTGTCTCCAATTGTCTTAAAAGTTGCTTTTAGAGAAAGAGAATGATAAAACATATAGGCAAAAAAAAGCTACTACAAAGTTGTTGTTTTCTTGTTTTTTTGGGACGTAACATATCATACGAAATGGATGACGTAGTACACAATTGTGCACAATTTTCGTGGGACCCATTAAGGCTTGTGAGCACTACTTTCAAAACTACTGGCTGAAATATACATAAGGTCTGGAGCATCACTTCAAGGCAATATTCGAAGCACCTCACTACATGAAAATATTATTTTCGTTATAGTGCTAGTGACCTCCCAGCTATTTTGTCAGACCTTTATGAACCGTAGAGTGAACATAAACCCTGGCGCAAGATGTCTCCCAACTAAAACGGCCTTAAACTCTTCTCATCACAGCCTCACAGCCCAAGTCAGACTGACTGACTGATGGATGCCTTGTGACAGAACGAGCACGCCAGTCAAACATAACGTTTGTCACAACGAATCTACATTTAACAGTGCTCAATCATGTTACTGATAGTTTCCTACCAGTCTGGGTGTCAGGCTGTTAGAAAGGCCAGCTCTAACAGTCGTTCATAAGGACTCATGGCCTCATTCTTTTGACAGAAGTGATGGATTGGCGTGACATTTCACTTCTCCTTCAGAAAGCAGTCGTTATCAGGCGGCCATTTTGAAAATTATAACTATTATGGGTGTGAGGGGCAAAGTCGGTTGGATGGAAATTGATTAAGACCTTATGTGAGGACTAAAAAGAACTGACAATGACATGAGCGATAGGCCAGGGTTGGACAAACATCACAATAATCCAATCAGGACAAGATATACAGGACTATGGTCATTACAGTAAAGTCACCACAAGGTGCCACAAAACGATAAGCTATAGCTGGTAAGAACCAAGGACTCAACTCAATTTCACCATGCAAAAACCGCAACGTGGGTTCAACTGAACTGAGCCCTAATCAACTGACAATGACAAATAAAGAACAGCAAAGAACACAATGTCAGGGTTAATCCTACTGCTGTATGTGATGTTGAACCCTCGTCCGGCCATGGAGTGGTCTGCCTGGAACTCCAGCCTCAGTAGGTTAGTATTACTGTCGAGGTGGGAGGGTGACTCTGCCCCCGAGAAGCGTCCCAGGATGGTGGCGTCCAGCAGCTCGCCGTCCTTCACGGTGAGGAAGTCGTAAGGAGCCTCCAGGTCAAAGTCGTTGAAGGCCAGGTGGATGCGACTGCCGGGCTCTGATATGATCAGCCACACGCAGTTCATGTTGTTGCTGTAGCCTTCTGGGTAGTCCGGTGATAGAACCGTGCCCATTGGTGCCGTGAAGTTGGACAGGCATGGGACTGTAGAGGAGAGGGAGGGGACAAAGAGAGGAGACTTGGATTATATGATTGGGGGTTGATTGGGTACTAAAAAGTACTGTGGTACAGGTATTCTTAACGAACTATCACTAGGAGACAATAGAGTGCTGTGTTGCACACATGTTGTGGCAATTGTTCTACCGGTACTGCAACATGACCTAACTTTTTAATGCCCCAGAACTGTACTGTATGTGGCAGAAATTTGTGAAATATGTTTTTTTTTACATTTATTTATTAATAATAATTTTTGTATTTTCTTTGTATTGGCCTATCTACCCCCCCTCCAGAGGTCAAAAGTAACTTTGTGAAATGTACGTTTATATGGTACATCCAACAACATCATATTCTACAGAGGTCCATTTAAATTGGTTTTGATTACATAAATGCAGTGATAGGACACTGACATAACTGTAGATGTGTATGGGAGAACCGTACAGTGCAGTATGTTCCAAGTTTTCTTCTATGCAATTGAATGTGCCGTGTAGGATGATATTTCTAAGAGATTATTTCACCCTTTGGCAGTTTGATCTCCCACTCAATGAAATATGAATGCATTCAAATGCAAATTACACTAACTCCTATGGTCGGGGGTGTGCAATACCTCTCTCTAGTCCCATAAGCATTCTATATAAGACAGTTAATCAGAGAACTATTAGTATGACTGATTTTGGAGAACAGAGCAGTGAATTAATGATTCGACGCATTAGTGAGAGCCTAAAGCAGCGACGGAAGACTGATTTACTAAGTTAAGTGTGTCTTTTTCAAAGGCTGATGAACTGATGAGGCGCGATGATGAAGCACGATGAAGCGCGTCCACTTATTAGACTTCCATATCATCAGCATAGGACTGAATTTATATCAATACAAATAGAGTGTTAACCCTGAAAATGTTTCAGTCACTATATGGAACTGAAATATGCTTCTTACTCCAGAGGATCATGTTCAGGTCGTCATTGTAAATAAGAATTTGTTCTTAATTGACTTACCTGAATAAATAACATAAAATATAAATAATGTAACATAGCATAATGTTTGCCTCTCAAAGCTAGAAATCCATCAACACACTTTCCGTAGCATGTTTAGTAAGTAAGAAGTAGATATGTACTCCACGTTTAAGTTCCCCCTATCCATTACACATGGGAACGGCAGAATGGTTCTTACTAACAGATGAGCATGACCGTATCCCAAATTCCACCCTATTCCATATATAGTATAGGGCCTATAGGATTCTGGTCAAAATTAGTGCACTATGTAGGGAATAAGGTGCCATTTAGAATGCAGCCATTACTGTCCATCCATGAAAATGGTTCATAGCTATTTTCTTCTTTGCAACAACATGAAGAGAGAATAATGATGTTTTTGTACATAATGACAAGAAACTGAGTTAGTTTTAGACACATAAAGAAAATGACAAAATAAATTAGATGTTTTAGACCGCAGAAATTAGATGTGTTTTAGACCCCAGAAATTAGATGTGTTTTAGACCCCAGAAAATAGATGTTTTAGACCCCAGAAATTAGATGCGTTTTAGACCCCAGAAATTAGATGCGTTTTAGACCCCAGAAATTAGATGTGATTTAGACCCCAGAAATTAGATGTGATTTAGATGTTCATACTCACAGATGCACATGGGGATGTTGGCCGACCACTGGTTGTTGTTCTGACAAGATATGGTCCTCTCCCCGATGAGCTCGAACCCAAACTGGCACTCAAACCGCAGGATGCCCCCATTCAAGAAGCTGACTCCTTCCCTTATCCCATAGAGGGGCGTACCAGGGTCCCCGCAACTCTCTTTGTCAATCTCTGTGGAAAACAGTGACAAAAACATGTTAGTGAGCATTATGACATTTTATTTTATTTTAGTGAATACCCAAGGGGAAATGTGTCTTGTGTCTGTCTGTCATAAAACAAGCATACCATCATGCTTTCCAGTTCACGTAATGGATCCAATTCACACCATGAGTAGTAACAAAGAGGTTGGAATAATAATCAGGCTATATTCAGAACAAACACTGAATCATACAGGCAACAATCACAAGGAGTTGGTGCTCATCATCACACCCATTCAGACAGAAAAGACTGTTGTCCTCAGAGCAGAATTACACAGTCTTGTGTCCATGTTTGAGAATGTGAAAAAAAGGAGATGATAGAACAGTTATTTGGTCTGTTTTTTTAAACCCTACCACACTAAGGAAATAGGCATCCATGTGAATCCTCGCAAACACTGTACCCGTGTCCATCCAGATAAGCATGAGTAAACATGCAGAGCCTCTCTCTCCCTGAATGCAGCAGCCGGTGGGGCAGGTAGGAGGCCACAAAAACATCTAGGACTCTATTGAATCTGTATTGCTGAAGCGTTAGACATTTAAAGGTAATTTCCTATTGAGCCACATTTACCGTGAACGCAGTCTCTGCTAAAGCGGGAACATTGCCTTTAAATGTCAATCACGCTGTAATGCTGAATTTACGCGATATAGATTGAAAAGAGCCCTTAATCACCCCACACACACCCCACCCATCCTGGGTCACCATACCCAGGTAACACCCGAGATTGGCCTGGCTGGTTCCCTCGGAGGGTGTGGGTGTGGGGAGGAGCTCTAATGCATCTTCTCAGACATCCTCCGCCACTGTTCAGAGTTGAACCCTGAACTGTGGTGCTCGCTCCGAGAGCATTCTCAAATGGTAAGGGAAAGAAAAACTCCTCTAAATTATTATGATCACGTTAGTGGTTCGTGGGAGTGGGGGGTGGTTTATTTCAGCCTAGGAGTAATGGAAGTCTTTGCAAAGTGTGATATATTGTATTAATTTCAGTCATGACACCGTCTTTATGGGAACCACAATACCTACCGCCCTGACTGCCTGGGCTTGGCTGTTCAATCTGTAGGGAGGGAGGGAGGGAGGGCCGGGCCTGGGAAGGTTAGAGCATATTTACTGCTCTGTGTTTTACGACATCAGAAAAGATGGAGAACAAATTGCGCACTCGCATCTGAATAATGCCTGGCAACAGAATGTTCAACACTAAGGTCATCTTTGTCTGTGGGGAAATGGTCAACTGTTATATCGTACGTGGCGTGGGTATACGTGTTCATAAGCACAATGCATACTGTTTGCCCCTAGCCTGGCCTTTTGTGGGGGGGGGTTCTACTCCTGTATGTTTCCAGGAACAGCTTGGAAAATTGTAAAGATATTGCCAAGCCTACAGTTATGTAAGTAATGTAACACACAACAGTAAGGCCGGAATGGGGCATTCATTGTCCATTTCTAGCAATACAAGTAGATTTATTTCCAGTCAACGATACAGGCTATCACAGAAGCCCAACTTATAGGAAGTATCAACAACATTGTAAATGCAAAAGGGTGAAGAATATGACATCGCAAGTCTACTTCTCATGTATGCTAATTTAAATACTACTAGTGAGATTTACTTTTCATAAATCTTGGCTAAGAATTGATCATTAAGCTAGATTCAGCCGTCCCTGAGAATTACAGTCCAATTAGAATCAACATTTAAGACGTTTATTCAAAGGCCCGATGTGGAACTAGAGAAAAGAACATCTCAAAGATGAAAGTCACTAACAGAGATTCAAAGGACGGGAAGGGAGCCACAATAGTATAAGCCCACATCTATTCTAATGATGATATGAAGGTTTATCTGAGATTTTGAAAGCCTTACAGTAATACACTTGTATGAGTAGTGTTGAGTAAAACTGTACCAACTTATCAAGGGATATAGATACAGTATACTCTAAAATTATTCTAAAATATATGATTACTTTGTAGTATTTACCATTGGAAGTATTTATATCAATTGTAAATCAATGTCTAGCCTTCAAATGACACTACAGGGTAATTTATAGTTGGATGGCTCACAGCTACTGGAACCCTACCAACATTTCCTCGAGGTACGCTCATATTCCAAAATAATCTTCTCATAACTGTTCAGTCTCAGGTAGAAAAAAGCCTTTGTGAGAATTGGTAGTTAATTACCAGTAGTTAATCTGTTCATTACATCAACCCCTAATAGGGCATTTCCTCAAGAAATATTGTAAGAGTTGGAAATTGGAGTTGATGATCATTGATTAGTAATGCCTGATGTGGGTCTATAAATTCCTGTCTGTAATGTGAAGTGACTGATATGATGGTTGCTTCTAGAGAACAAAGTCACGTTTTATGAGCTCTTGTATGCTGCCTACATCTGGTCTTAGTATTTTTTTCTCTGAACCCTTGTTACAATGGCATCTCTACACTTATTTAGTAAGCTTGGATGCACACATTGAATTCACGTACATATTCAGTTTCCACAGTGTTGCTATGTAGAAAATGTTGGAATTGGCCGACATCAACGTGACCATTATAATGTGAAACAATATGTCACATCGGGAACTTTTGTCGAAGATGAAACCGTGATTTGTCCTCTAAGGCTCCATAAAAGCACATTAACATCTCATCAATAGAATATGATCCAACCAGATATTTAATTTGAGCTCATAGGATATGTATTCAGTTTGTGACCGAATCAGGGTCCCACATATTCATTCCAGTTATTGCCCATGGAGGTTTTAAATCTGTCACAGGGGTCCCAAACCTTCAGCTCTTCTCAGTTTGGTGGACACAAATCAATCAGTGTGTGTGTGTGTGTTCAAGTTGAAAGTGTTAATGTCATGTGCACAAGTACAGTGAAATGCCTTTCTTGCAAGCTCTAAACCGAGTGGGGCTCCTGAGTGGCGCGGCGGTCTAAGGCACTGCATCTCAATGCTTGAGGCTTCACTACAGACCCCCTGGTTCGATTCCAGGCTGTATTACAACCGGCCGTGATTGGGAGTCCCATAGGGTGGCACACAATTGGCCCAGCGTCGTCCGGGTTTGGCTGGTGTAGGCCGTCATTGTAAATAAGAATTTGTTCTTAACTGACTTGCCTAGTTAAATAAAGGTAAAATAAATTTAAAAAACAACAATCAAATCAAATGTTATTTGTCACATGCGGGTGTAGCGAAATGCTTGTGCTTCTAGCTCTGACAGTGTAGTAATATCTAACAAGTAATATCTAACAATTTCACAACATATACCCAATACACACAAAACTAGTAAGGAATGGGATTTAAGAATATATACATATATGGACAAGCAATGACAGAGAAGCATGGACTAAGATACGGTAGAATATTATAGAATAGAATACAGTATATACATATGAGATGAGTAGTGCAAGATATGTAAACATTATTAAAGTGACTAGTGTTCCATTTCTTAAAGTGGCCATTGATTTCAATAGGCAGCAGCAGCCTGTAATGTGCTAGTGATGGCTATTTAACAGTCTGATGGCCTCGAAATAGAAGCTGTTTTTCATTCTCTCGGTCCCAGCTTTGATGCACCTGTACTGACCTCGCCTTCTGGATGATAGCGGGGTGAACAGGCAGTGGCTCGGGTGGTTGATGTCCTTGATGATCTTTTTGGCCTGTTTTGGCCTGTTGTATCGGGTGTTGTATGTGTCTTGGTCTTAGAGGGCGGGTAGTTTGCCCCCGGTAATGCGTTCGGCAGACCGCACCACCCTCTGGAGAGCCCTGTGGTTGTGGGCGGTGCAGTTGCCGTACCAGGCAGTGATACAGCCCGACAGGATGATCTCAATTGTGCATCTGTAAAAGTTTGTGAGGGCTTTAGATGCTAGGCCGAATTTCTTCAGCCTCCTGAGGTTGAAGAGGCTCTGTTGCGCATTCTTCACCACACTGTCTGCGTGGGTGGACCATTTCAGTTTGTCGGTGATGTGTATGCCAAGGAACTTGAAGCTTTCCACCTTCTCCACTGCGGTCCTGTCGATGTGGATAGGGGGGTGCACCCTCTGCTGTTTCCTGAAGTCCACGATCATCTCCTTTGTTTTGTTGATGTTGAGTGAGAGGTTATTTTCCTGGCACCACACTCTCAGAGCCCTCACCTCCTCCCTATAGGCGGTCTCGTCATTGTTGGTAATCAAGCCTACTACTGTTGTGTCGTCTGCAAACTTGATGATTGAGTTGGAGGCGTGCTTGCCCACACAGTCATGGGTGAACAGGGAGTACAGGAGGGGGCTGAGCATGCACCCTTGTGGGGCACCAGTGTTGAAGATCAGCGAAGTGGAGATGTTGTTTCCTATCTTCACCACCTGGGGGCGGCCCGTCAGGAAGTCCAGGACCCAGTTGCACAGGGCGGGGTTCAGACCCAGGGCCTCAAGCTTAATGATGAGCTTGGAGGGTACTATGGTGTTGAATGCTGAGCTATAGTCAATGAACAGCATTCTTACATAGGTATTCCTCTTGTCCAGATGGGATAAGGCAGTGTGCAGTGTGATGGCGATTGCATCGTCTGTGGATCTATTGGAGCGTTAAGCAAATTGAAGTGGTTCTAGGGTGAGAGGTAAGGTAGAGGTGATATGATCCTTGACTAGTCTCTCAAAGCACTTCATAATGACAGAGGTGAGTGCTACAGGGCGATAGTCATTTAGTTCAGTTACCTTTGCTTTCTTGGGTACAGGAACAATGGTGGCCATCTTGAAGCATGTGGGAACAGCAGACTGGGAAAGGAAGAGATTGAATATGTCCATAAACACACCAGCCAGCTGGTCTGCGCATGCTCTGAGGACGCGGCTAGGGATGCCATCTGGACCGGTAGCCTTGCGGGGGTTAACATGCTTAAATGTCTTAATCACGTCGGCCATGGAGAAGGAGAGGCCACAGTCCTTGGTAGTGAGCCTCGTCAGTGGCACTGTGTTATCCTCAAAGCGGGCAAAGAAGGTGTTTAGCTTGTCTGGAAGCGAGACGTCGGTGTCGGCGACGTGGCTGGTTTTCCTTTTGTAGTCTGTGATTGTCTGTAGACCCTGCCACATACGTCTCGTGTCTGAGCCATTGAATTGCGACTCCACTTTGTCTCTATACTGATGTTTTACTAGTTTAATTGCCTTGCGGAGTGAGTAGCTACACTGTTTGTATTCTGCCATATTCCCAGTCACCTTGCCATGGTTGAATGCGGTGGTTCGCGCTTTCAGATTTGCGCGAATGCTGCCATCTATCCCCGGTTTCTGGTTAGGGTAGGTTTTAATATTCACAGTGGGCACAACATCACCTATACACTTCCTGATAAACTCAGTCACCGTTTCAGTGTATATGTCTAAATTATTTTCGGAAGCTACCCGGAACATATCCCAGTCCGTGTGATCAAAACAATCTTGAAGCGTGGATTCCGATTGGTCAGACCAGCGTTGAATAGTCCTTAGCACGGGTACTTCCTGTTTGAGTTTCTGCCTATAGGAAGGGAGAAGCAAAATGGAGTCGTGGTCAGATTTGCCAAAAGGAGGGCGGGGGAGGGCCTTATAACCATCCCGGAAGTTCGAATAGCAATGGTCGAGGATTTTAGCAGCACGAGTACAACAGTCGATAGTCGGCAGCCTAGTCCTCATATTTGCTTTGTTAAAATCCCCAGCTACAATAAATGCAGCCTCAGGATATGTGGTTTCCAGTTTGCATAAGGTCCAGTGAAGTTCTTTGAGGGCTGTCGTGGTATCGGCTTGAGGGGGGATATACATGGCTGTGACTATAACCGAATAAAATTCTCTTGGGAGATAATACGGTCGGCATTTGATTGTGAGATATTCTAGGTTGGGTGAACAGAAGGACTCAAGTTCCTCTATGTTACTACAAATACACCATAAGTCGTTAATCATGAAACACACACCTCCGCCCTTCTGCTTCCTGGAGAGATATTTATTCCTGTCTGCGCGATGAACTGTGAACCCATCTGGCTGGACCGATTCCGACAGAATATCCCAAGAGAGCCATGTTTCCGTGAAACAGAGTATGTTACAGGCCTTCATGTCTCGCTGGAAAGAAATCCTTGCCCATAGTTCGTCGACCTTGTTAACCAAAGACTGAACATTAGCGAGTAGAATACTTGGAAGCGGTGGGTGGTGTGCGCGCCTCCTAAGTCGAACCAGCAGGCCGCTCCGAGTGCCTCTCCTCCGCCGGCGATGTTTTGGGTCAGCCGCTGGAATCAGTTCAGTTGCCCTGGGGAGCGCAAACAAAGGATCTGCTTCGGGAAAGTCGTAATGCTGGTGAGTTACCGCCGCTCTGATATCCAATAGTTTTTCCCGGCTATATGTAATGATGCAAAACACTTTCTGAGCTAATAACGTAAAGAATAATACATAAAAAAAACAAAATACTGCAACGTTTCCTAAGAGCTAGTGACGAGGCCGCCATCTTTGTCGGTGCCAGGATGTGTAACATAATGTAAAACAAAAACACACAAGAAATAAAACGAAGAAATAAGAAGAACATGAGAAGTAAGTAAGCTGTATACAGGATCAGTTCCAGGGTCAGAAGCTGTATACAGGATCAGTTCCAGGGTCAGAAGCTGTATACAGGATCAGTTCTAGGGTCAGTTCCAATACCATTTTTACAATGTGCAGGGATACTGGAGTGATAGAGGTAGATACTGTATGTATAGGGGTAAGGCGACTAGGCATCAGGATATATGATAAGCAGAGTAGCAGCAGCGTATATGATGATTGTGTGTGAGTGCGTGTGTGTAGAGTCAGTATAAATGTGTATGCATGTTATGTGTGTGTGAGCAAATTAAGTGAGTGTGTGTGTGTGTTTGTGTTGGTGTTGGTGTGTCAGTGTGCGTGAGTGTGTAAAGTCCTGTGAGTGTGCATAAAGACAGTGTAAAAATAAAAAATAAAATACAAGGGTCAACTCAGATAGCCTGTGTAGCCATTTTGTTATCTATTTAGCAATATTATGGCTTGGGGATGGAAGCTGTTCAGGAGTCTGTTAGTGTCAGACTTGATGCACCGATACCGCTTGCCATGCGGAAGCAGAGAGAACAGTCCATGGCTTGGGTGGCTGGAGTCTTTAACATTTCTCCGGGCCTTCCTTTCACACCGCCTGATATAGAGGTCCTGGATGTCAAGAAGCTCGGCCTCAGTGATGTACTAGGCTGTCCGCACCACCCTCTGTAGCGCCATGTGATCGAGGGCGGTGTTGCCATACCAAGCAGTGATGCTGCCAGTCAAGATGCTCTCACCGGTGCAGCTTTAGACATTTCTGAGAATTGGAGGGCCCATGCCAAACCTTTTCAACCTCCTGAGGGGAAAGAGGCGCTGTCGAGCCTTCTTCACGACTGTGCGCGCGTGTGGATCATTTTAAGTCCTTAGTGATTTGGACACCGAGGAACTTGAAGCTCTCGACCCGCTCCACTGCAGCCCCATCAATGTGGACGTGCTCATCCCTCCCAGTTTCCTGTAGTCCACGATCAGCTCCTTGGTCTTACTGATGTTGAGGGAGAGGTTGTTGTCCTGGCACCACACTGCCAGGTCAGTGACCTCCTCCCTGTAGGCTGTCTCATCGTCGATCAGGCCTACCACTGTCTTGTCGTCAGCAAACTTGATGTTTGTGTTGTGGTCATGCATGGCCACGTAGTCATGGGTGAACAGGGAATACAGGAGGAGACTGAGCACACACCCCTATCAGACACCCTCTGATTAGGTGAACTAGAATTGGGGGTGGAGTCGAGAGATGACGGGCAGTGTGAAGAGTAAAGAAAATGGAAGCAACCTAAACAATCATTTAGTGAAGCGAAGTTGTAATAACGCAGACTGCTTCTAACAGTGGTGTCTACTGCAAGCAGGGACGATTGCTGAAGGACGTGTGGGCGAGAGGAAGAGAGAGGCAGCTGCCGAGGTTTCTTCTGCTACACAGTGTCAGATTAGTTGGGGGAGATGGTGACTCCACAGGGGAGCAGAGGAGGCGTGTCCGACATCGTTCTGCTGTTTCCTGGGTACAATCACCACGTGAGTCCTGGGATAGGACAGCGAGAGGAGGCCAGAGCTAGCCGAACTGAACTTACGGCCAAGTAACGGGGAAGTAAATTATCTCAACTCCATAGTAAATTGTATTCTACATAGGGACTGAGACATTATAGCTAACACTATTGGAGAAGATTGGATTTCGTCATCTAAGAAGAAATTACAAGTAACAATAAAAGTACTAGCGAACGCTAAGACAGTGGCTAAATGCTAGCACCACATCCAAGGGACACTACTAGTTAAAGATTCCAAGGGACATTATTCACTACGAATGGAATAACATTCTGATTAAAAGACAGACCTTATTAATAGCCATAAATTGATAAAGTGGGCTTGAGGTGACAGTGACAGTTTATGTGTTGGTGTTCACAAGCTTTTTGCTGTGATAAGTCTGTACTGTCTAACAACAGTAGGGCTGTTTTTGTGATTACTTACAAATGTTTGTTTATGTGGATTAAGGTCTTTAATAGGGAATTTTTACTTTCATACAAAGTTATATTTTATACATTTAGTCTGTAAAGGAAATACAGACAGTGAAGCCAGCTTTTTTGCTAAAGCAAAGTTACCTTTTTCTTTTTTCTTTTTTGGTTTACGGAACCAGTTTCATAAGTTAAGTCATACAGGATTTTGCTTAAATATTAAGTCTTGGTGTCTATTTTATGTGTTACTTAAAGTAGGCAACAGAGTCAAAGTTCATTCATATTTGAATGTGAGTTATTTATTGTATACATTTGGTTGTCATTTTGAACTTTGAAAATGGGTTTATTTTGTGTAAAAGGGACCCACAGTATTGTGATTACATTGTTCTTACCAACTCTAAACGTTCTATTCATTGCAAAAACAAAAGAGGCTCATGAAAAACAGAAGTCAATAAACCAAGATACTGTGAGAACCCCGAAATCCTGGTTCCCTTGAATTAATGTACTCAGATAATCACACCCTTACATATGCAGTGGTCCTCTGTAGCTCAATTGGTAGAGCATGGCGCTAGTAACGCCAGGGTAGTGGGTTTGATCCCCAGGACCACCCATATGTAAAAATGTATGCACACATGACTGTAAGTCGCTTTGGATAAAAGCGTCTGCTAAATGGCATATTATAATATTATTATTATATTATATGCAAATTGAAGTGAGTCTAGGTTGTATGTGATGATGGAGTTGATGTGTGCCATACACAGCCTTTCAAAGCACTTCATGATTACAGGTGTGAGTGCTACAGGGTTGTAGAACAGGAATGATGGTAGTCATCTTAAAACATGTAGGGATTACAGACAGGGACAAGGAGAGGTTGAAAATGACAGTGAATATGCCTGCCAGCATGCTCTGAGAACGCGCCCTGGAATACCATACGGCCCTACGGCCTTGCGAGTGTTGACCTGATTAAAGACCTTACTTACGTAGGCCTCACGCAAGGCACGATGTTGTTATTGTCGATGCGTGCATAAAATGCATTGAGTTCATCTGATAGAGAGGCATCGTTGGGCAGATCACGGCTGGGTCTTCCTTTGTAATCTGTAATGGACTGTAGCCCCTGCCACATACGGCAGGCGTCGGAGCCTGTGTAATAAGATTCCACCTTATTCCTATATTGTCCTTTTGCTCATTTGATGACTCTGCGGAGATCATAGCTGCCCTTCTTGTACTTCTTCCCATGGTCAGCCGTAGCCTCAGGGTTGTCTGTGATAGCCCTGTGTGCGGTAGCCCTGTCCTTTAGCTTGGCGCCAACCTCTGTATTAATCCAGGGCTTTTGATTGGGGAAGCAGCGAACCTTAACTGTGGGGACAATGTCGCTGATGCATTTCGTAATGAAGCCGGTGACGGATGTGGTTAGCTCGTTGATGTTATCGACGGTGTCTCAGAACATATTCCAATCAGTGTTTGCAAAGCAGTCCTGAAGCATGATTTCTCAATGGAGCGAGTCAAGGGTACTTCCTGTTTGAGCTTCTGCTTGTAAACAGGAAGCAGGTGTACGGAGTCATGATCTGATGTGTGTGTGAGTCCCAGTATTGTGTGTGTGTGTCCCAGTCTATGTCTGTGTTTGTGACATTTTACAGTACTCTAAGAACTCCCCGAGTCTTCCAATAATATTTAATCTATCAATGCAGCTATTCCTATCTCATTGTGGCTGTATTCACTTTATTCACGCTCATCTAGCACTCATTTAGATGAACAAATAAGCACACACTTCTTATTCAAATGGTAAATACAGGATCAAGTATTAATCATTCCAACTGGGTGTCTCACTGGGTGTGTCTCAAATGGCACTCTATTCCCTATGTATTGCATACTATATAGGAAATAGGGTACCATTTGGGATGCAGGCACAGTCTTTCTAGAAATATTCAAATTAAACCTGTATTATTGTTCATCGTTTACATTTTTGCTCTGGCGTCATGGAATGATTCAATGTGGATTAATCATGAATTATATATTTCTTTCCTCACAGCTTCCTCCTGAAATTACTCATTGCCATGATTACTGAGCTCTACAGGATGACAATGTTTGCCTTAATGGCAATAAAATGAAATTCACTCAGAAATTAGAGGCAGCTTTGCCTTGTTTGCTTCAGAACACCATCATAAATTAACATCATACCATGTTTTCACCCCCGTAATGTCATTCTCCTCGACTATTCTGCTTGTTACTACCTACAACTCGATCCCTTCTTTCTTTGTCCTACCTGCAGCTCAGAATCTTAAAGACCTTATGCATGTAATCTTTAAGAACGTGTGCACGGTGAAAACAAAGACACTAACAAGAGAAATATGCTGAACGATTTGTTTCCATTTCTCTGTTGAACCTTCTAATCTCTACTGGGTGAAATCATGGCGATTCATTGAACAGTATATATTTTGGGGGGAGAGGGGATACATTTTAAACACTTACCCCTGTTATTTGGGTAGGCTTAATTGACAGCAGGACCATAATTACCATCCATCCAAATTAGATCAAATTTTGTAATTTACTGTTTATGACAGGATTTGAAAAATATAAAGATGTCTAGCTATAGATCTTGAGCAGAGTGTCACTCAAGGATGCCTGCCACGATGGGTACACTTAAATACAGTGCCTTCAGAAAGTATTCACACCCCTTGAATTTTTCCACATTTTCTTGTGTTACAGCCTGCATTTAAAACGGATTAAATTTAGATTTTGTGTCACTGGCCTACACAATACCCAATAATTTCAAAGTGGAATTATGTTTTTAGAATTTTTTACAAATTAAGGCCAGGCAACACACAGTTATAGGGTATTTTTTTTCATATTACAATTAACTTCTACCAGAATAACGTAGACAAAAACGTTTAGTATTAAAAGATGCAAATGAGGCCATGTATAATTAAATATGCAAATATTTGCATATTGTACAAATCTATTTTATCTGAACAATGGATAAAGTCAGCCTAAATATTTTCATTTCATCTTGTTAAGACACTCCAGGACTTGTCCAGAGCAGATTGTGGATAAATAATTTTTTCATCTTTCTATCTGTGAGAAAAAAGAAGAAACCCGCAGGTTTCTTCTTTTTTTCTCATCTTATTCAACTGTTACCATGCACCTCCAAAAAGATAGCTCAGATGTGTGAGTGCCTTTTGAATCTTTCTATCTGTAAAATACTAAAGACATGTACGTAAAATGCATTTTGTGCCCCTTTTTCCAAAGAAGAATTTTACAACATATCAACAATTTCCTCTGGGCAAATCTGGAGAATATATCTATGGATAACCACACAATGTTTGATGAATGCAGATGCTTTTGAAGCTGAGAAAAATGTGATGGCGTGTGGGAAGAGTCTGACTTTCGGGAAATGGCAGTTAAAGACAGGTACCCGGGATATAGACCACAAAACTCCAAACGCCTAGTTAGACCCAATCACCAGCTCTTCAAAGTAAATTACAAAATATAGTCCAGTTTGTATCATTCTCTATGAAATGGGCTTTGAAATTATTTGTAATTCAATGTAGCGAGCTTTGAATTTTTTTTTGATTTTTTTTATGTTGATGTTGCTAGTATGGCAAACTAGAGAAAATATACATTTTCATCAAGTTTTTGACATTTTTATGTTCACTTTATAAAAATACTAATATTTTATGGACCAAAATACCAACAAATTGCAAAATGTATAGGTAGATGCAAAAATGTTTTTTCAGCCTGAGGTGCCAGGCCTTAATTAAAAATGAAAAGCTGAAATGTCTTGAGTCAATAAGTATTCAACCCCTTTGTTATGGCAAGCCTAAATAAGTTCAGGTGTAAAAATTGTATTAACAAGTCACATAATACGTTGCATGGACTCACTCTGTGTGCAAAAATAGTGTTCAACATGATTTTTGAATGAATACGTAATCTCTGTACCCCACACATAAAAGTATCTGTAAGGTCTCTCAGTCGAGCAGTGAATTTCAAACACAGATTCAACCACAAAGACCAGGGAGGTCTTCCAATACCTCGCAAAGAAACACACCTATTGATAGATGGGTAAAAATAAAAAGAGCAGAGATTGAATATCCCTTTGGGCATTGTGAAGTTATTAATTACACTTTGGATGGTGTATCAAATACATCCAGTCACTGCAAAGATACAGCCGTCCTTCCCAGCTCAGTTGCCGGAGAAGAAGGAAACTGCTAAGGGATGTCATCATAAGGCCAAAACAGTTACAGACAATGTTCCCACAATTTTATTTTGGCACTGAACAAATTTCAGGTCTGCTGAGCGCAAATGTGAACATTATGAAAATTCTGTACAACTTCCAGCTCATGTTTACTGTGAACACTGAGGCTGTACCAGCTTTAAGTTACAGTTCTAGACAGTGGTCAAGTAGGCTACTGTGACTATTTGATCATAATGTAGGCTTACCAGAGTGGCCTACCATAAAAAACTATGGAGAAAATGCATCCCATAACATTTTAACATGGAAATAGTTGTTCTATCATTGAACCTACAGTAGCAGCCAATGTGTGGTGTTCAATGTAGGCAAACATTCCATGAGACAAAAAACAAAAAAAAAAAACATGTGGCTTGACATTAACCTGTTTATCCACTTGTCCTTCAGACAAGGAGGTGACTGAACATTTTGTTGTGCTATTTGATGCAATTAACAAAATAAAATGCATTATTCCCATACCATTATTACAGAGATTCAGACAAATTATTCTACCCTCTGCCTATTGGCTACTTAGCTTATTCAAGCCTGTCTCAAAATACAACACTGCCCCTTTAAGAAAAAAATAAGCTCTTTACCCGACTTGTTTTCAAAGATGTCTAGAAATGTACACATTTTGTAGGAAGCAATCACTCCCCCATTGCTGACTACAAATGATCTATAACTGGGCCAATAACTCACTAACTAGCAAAGGACATGAACAAATGTGCCCACGTGACTACATTAAGCTTTTGCTTTGATCTCAAAACAAATGCATCTACTCACTACCGCTTATGCTGTAAACACAGTCCAGTTCAAAGTGAATGGCACAGATCCATATATGGCAATGCTCTATTTGCATATAGGTCTACTGCAGCTCTGCTTATGCCCCACCAGTCTGTGTAGAGTGCGGGCTGAGTTGTGTGTGTCAATGCAACAGAATCCTACTCCGATGCGTTCTGCCTACAACAAAATATCTTGCATAGTTTGTTTTGTTTCGGTATGTTGCATTGAAAGTGGCCAATATTGCGTTGATTTGATCACAATTTCCACAGTAAAGGGAAACGTTGATAGTGTTAACTAAGGGGGAAAACTCTAGAATGTTGAGTGAAGTTCAATCTCCTGCTTCTCTGCGTGGGCGGCTATTTCGCACACACGCAGCTTAGAGGGAACAATGGTTACAGAGTTTAATGGCTGTGATAGGAGAAAACTGAGGATGGATCAACAACATTGTAGTTATTCCACAATACTAACCTAAATGACAGAGTGAAAAGAAGGAAGCCTATACAGAATAAAAAATATTCCAAAACATGCATCCTGTTTGCAATAAGGCACTAAAGTAAAGCTGCAAAAAAAATGGCAAAGAAGTTAACTTTACGTCCTGAATACAAAGCGTACCACTCTTCACATTTTCAAGCATGGTGGTGGCTGCATCATGTTATGGGTATGCTTGTCATTGGCAAAAAGTTTAAGAAAAAAAAAGAAACGGAATAGAGCTAAGCACAGGCAAAATCCTAGAGGAAAACCTGGTTTAGTCTGCTTTCCAACAGACACTGGGAGACAAATTCACCTTTCAGCAGGACAATAACCTAAAACACAAGGCCACATATACACTGGAGTTGCTTACCAATATGACATTGAATGTTCCTGAGTGGCCTTGTTACAGGTTTGACTTAAATCAGCTTGGAAATCTATGTCATGCCTTGAAAATGGTTTTCTAACAATGATCAACAAACAACATCACAGAACTTGAATAATTTTAAAAAGCATAATGTGCAAATATTGTACAATCCAGATGTGCTAACTCTTAGAGACTGTAATTACTGCCAAATAATATTGTAACATGTATTGACTCAGGGGTGTGAATACTTATGTAAATGAGATATTTCTGTATTTCATTTTCAATACATTTGCAAAAATTTCTACAAACATGTTTTTACTTTCTCATTACGGGATATTGTGGGTAGATGGGTGAGAAAAAAAATCTGTTTAATCCATTTTGAATTCAGGCTGCAATACAACAAAATGTGGAATAAGTCAAGGGGTATGAATACTTTCTGATATGCCGCCTACATAGACACCTCTCCAAAGGATCATGGGTAAGGTCCTCCAACAGTACCACCACTTCCTGCCTCTTGATGAGTTCTCCACTGTGTCCCAAATGGCACTCTATCCCCTATACTGTACTGCACTACTTTTAACCAGAACCCTATGGTCCTTGGTTAAAAGTAGTGCTGTATAAAGAGAATAGGGTGCCATTTGGGACGCAAATCTCTTTCTCTTATCTCTAAAGGTCTAACTTGACCCTTTCCTCACCCCTTAACCCACATCCCATTACACACTTTAGTGCTCTCTGTTGTCCTCTCTCTGTTCCGGTCACCAATGGTGTGAAGAATGACTTTCACTGGACCTTCACTGGAAATTGTCATATAAAATATATAATTATGCTTTTCTGATGTAAAATTTGGTCCCATTGTGTAAAATCTTTGACAGGAGATAAATTGCCTAGGCAAAGAAAGAGAGAAAAAGAGCACAGGAGACACAGCGATGTAGCCACGGGGAACTGGAATCAAAATGCTGAAACTGGTACCCAAGCTAAGTGCACATTAGAATGCAGGCAGGTAGTCGACGGGATTCACAACAGCTCTTTCACAAAGTCATTAATGTTGTTATGCAAAGGCGAGAATCTAAATTACAGACAGAGTGTCTGTAATTTAGATTCTCGCCTTTGCATAACAACATGAGATATAAATAGTTATAGGAGCATATTCTAATCTTGTAAATGTTGCAGAAGTTTTATGACAGCAGATTGTTGGTGAAACACACTGAGTGTACAAAACATTAGGAACAACTTCCTAATATTGAGTTGCACCCCCTTTTGCCCTCAGAACAGCCTTAATTCGTCGGTGCATGGACTCTACAAGGTGTCGAAAGCGTTCCACAGGGATGCTGGCCGATGTTGACTCCAATGCTTCCCACAGTTGTGTCAAGTTGGCCCGATGTCCTTTGGGTGGTGGACCATTCTTGATACACACGGGAAACTGTTGAGTGTGAAAAACCCAACAGCGTTGCAGTTCTTGACACAAACCGGTGCCCCTGGCACCTACTACCATACCCCGTTCAAAAGCACTTAAATATTTTGTCTTGCCTATTCACCCTCTGAATGGTACACATACACAATCCATGTCAATTGTCTCAAGGCTTAAAAATCATTAGTTAACCTGTCTCCTCCCCTTCATCTACACTGATTGAAGTGGATTTAACAAGTAACACCAATAAGGGATCATGGCTTTCACCTGGATTTACCTGGTCAGTCTATGTATTGGAAAGAGCAGGTGTTCCTAATATTTTGTACACTTTGCGTATGTTTCAGATGTGTTTGATGGAGACACAACGATCTTAAAAGCCCCATACACAGTGCATCCGCATATATCAGGATGTAATCACATTATATTATATTTAATTCATATAACAAATAACATGTTTGATCAATGTTTGTACTCCCTGTTCACCCATGACTGCATGGCCAGGCACGACTCCAACACCATCATTAAGTTTGCCAATGACACAACAGTGGTAGGCCTGATCCCCGACAACGATGAGACAGCCTTTAGGGAGGAGGTCAGAGACCTGGCCGTGTGGTGCCAGGATAACAACCTCTCCCTCAACGTGATCAAGACAAAGGAGATGATTGTGGACTACAGGGGGAAAAAAGAGGACTGAGTACGCCCCCATTCTCATCGACAGGGCTGTAGTGGAACAGGTTGAGAGCTTCAAGTTCCTTGGTGTCCACATCACCAACAAATGATCATGGTCCAAACACACCAAGACAGTCGTGAAGAGGGCACGACAAAGCCTATTCCCCCTCAGGAGACTGAAAAGATTTGGAATGGGTCCTCAGATCCTCAAAAAGTTATACAGTTGCACCATCGAGAGCATCCTGACTGGTTGCATCACCGCCTGGTATGGCAACTGCTTGGCCTCTGACCGCAAGGCACTACAGAGGGTAGTGCGTAAGGCCCAGTACATCACGCCTGCCATCCAGGACCTCTATACCAGGCGGTGTCAGAGGAAGGCCCTAAAAATTGTCAAAGACTCCAGCCACCCTAGTCATAGACTGTTCTCTCTGCTACCGCACGGCAAGCGGTACCGGAGTGCCAAGTCTAGGTCCAAAAGGCTTCTTAACAGCTTCTACCCCCAAGCCATAAGACTCATGAACAGCTAATCAAATGGCTAGCCGGACTATTTGCATTGCCCATCCCCAATCCACCTCACCCCAACCCCCTCTTTTTATGCTGTTGCTACCATGTTTATTATTTATGTATAGTCACTTTAACTCTACCCACATGTACATATTACCTCAATTACCTCGACTAACCATTGCCCCCCGCACATTGACTCTGTACCGGTACCCCCTGTATATAGCCTCCCTACTGTTATTTTATTTTACTGCTGCTCTTTAATTATTTGCTATTTTTTACTTATCTCTTTTTTACTTAATTTTCTTAAAAACTGCATTGTTGGTTAAGGACTTAATAGTAAGCATTTCACTGTAAGATCTACACCTGTTGTATTCGGCGCATGTGGCAAATAACATTTGATTTGATTTGATAATGACCATTAAATCTACCTGCTAAACATTGAAATCTGATTGGCTTCCTTTACATTCTCTATATAGAGAGTGGTTAGGTCTTGCACTGTGATGACTCCCATTTGGTTCACTATATCCGCTAGCCTCTCCCAGGGGGATCTGCCTATTCCCACTATGAGACCGTAATATCATCCATAGCCTGCAGCAATCCAAATTACTCATTTCTCCAGAAGTCTTCAGCTGAGATAGCGAGCTGCTAGCATACACTGGCTGCTGACTGCTCAAGAGCTGGAAAAACCTATTAGATCACTGTAGAGAGAACCCAGGAGAAGAGTGTACCATATTCTCCCAGCAGTGCTGAGAGAAAGTGTGTTTTTCTCTGTCTGTGTGTGTGTGCACATGATTAAACTGCAGTTGGTGGTTTCGTGTAGCACAATGATTTGAAACCAGTGACTACTCAAACCATATCACAGAGGGAGCTAGCGAGAGGGAGGAGGAGAGAGAGAGAGACACAGAGAGAGAGAGAGAGAGAGAGAGACACAGAGAGAGAGAGAGAGAGAGAGAGAGAGAGAGAGAGAGAGAGAGAGAGAGAGAGAGAGAGAGAGAGAGAGAGAGAGAGAGAGAGAGAGAGAGAGAGAGAGAGAGAGAGAGAGAGAGAGAGAGAGGGAGCGGGAGGGAGAGGGGGAGAGAGAGAGAGAGAGAGAGAGAGAGAGAGAGAGAGAGAGAGAGAGAGAGAGAGAGAGAGAGAGAGAGCGCGATGACATGTACAGCCAACGCACAAACTCGAATGGCTCTTCTGTTCTGGCATCTATAATTAAGGGGCATGAGAAATAATGATGACACATAAACTTCTGCAACACTCGTGTGTATCTAATGGGGTACAAAATAATAGTTAAACAACTCAAGGACAAGCATGAAAATGCTGACAGCTTGTCATGTGGTTAGAATACAGGGAATGCAGGTATCTGAAACACATCTGATGAAAATGTGTCCTTAATTTCACCTGAGATCTGAATATTATAGACCGACTGATATGATTATAAGTCACTGGAAAACTGTGATTGTTTTGCAGTATTCAGCTCATTATGATGGGTTGTGCGCAAATGGATTGGTCACTTGATTTTACAGAGTTTGATACTCTTTTTTCTTAACAACCTACTAATACACCATTGTTAAAACAATAAGCATCAGAGCAACTTAATGTAAAGTGTTACCAAATCTTCTTTTCACCCTTTACATGCCTCTGTCCTGCTTCATCTGTCAGTGTTTCTGTTGCTATAGGTACAGTATGGATGTCAGCGGTTAACGTCACCCCACCGTGACAGGTTCAAAAAGTATAAAATCGGATGCTAAATTAGGACTTGTATTCCTCACTAGGGATTACCATTTATCATGATGTGAAGTACTTGCACCAAGTGAGAAAATGAATATTTTAGGGATATATGACTTCATTAGACTACACACAGCATCAGCAGCAAGAAAGCTAGCTACAGTAGTGGAGAAGCCAGGCTATTTCCCTCTTCATGTATTAGGGAGGGTAAATTGATATTTAGTCTCGCAAAGTCTCTCAAATGAACACTGATGAGGAGTCAGGAAAGGGTTTTCAGTTATAAATGGTAATGTATGTTAGCGAGAAGAAAAAAACAATCTAATTCAAACTGCAATCTCTCCCAACCATGTCCCTCCTTTTTTTACTCCAGAGATATTACAGTAACCCATGTTTTTCCATGTGTGTTTGCACTCGGAGGTACACTACATGACCAAAAGCTTGTCGAACATCTCATTCCTAAATTATGGGCTCCCGAGTGGTGCAGTGGTCTAAGGCACTGCATCTCAGTGCTTGAGGCGTCACTACAGACCCCCTGGTTCGATTCCAGGCTGTATCACAACTGGCTGTGATTGGGAGTCCCATAGGGCGGCACACAATTGGCCCAGCGTCGTCCGGGTTTGGCCGGTGTAGGCCGTCATTGTAAATAAGAATTTGTTATTGTCACGCCCTGACTCAGGGGACTCTTATATGTTGAGTCAGGGTGTGTATATTCTTTGTGGTGTTTTCTATGTTTTGATCTATTATGTGTAGATCTATGTTGGCCGGTGTGGTTCCCAATCAGAGGCAGCTGTAGCTCGTTGTCTCTGATTGGGGATCATACTTAGGCAGCCTATTGGCACTAGTGGGTTGTGGGATCTTGTTCCTTGTAAGGTATGTTGCGTGTGCTACCTTGGACTTCACGTTTCGTTTCGTTTATTGTTTTGTCGATTGTTTATTGGTTTAATAAACATGTACGTATATCACGCTGCGCCTTGGTTTGTCCTGTCATTAAACGAACGTGACAGAAGATCCCACCAAACGAGGACCAAGCAGCGTGTCCAGGCGGAGCGGATGGCCATGTCACAGGTGGCCAATTTGTGGTCAAGGGAGGAGATATTCGCGGGGAAAGGACCATGGGCTAAGGTAGATGCCCAGGCAGGAGAGGAGCAACGGCAACACGGAGGAGGCCGGTCGAGGAGGAAGCCCGAGAAGCAGCCCCAAGAAATTTTTTTTTGGGGCACACGGGGTGGTTGGCGGAGCCTAGGGTTAGAGCAGAGCCAACTCCCCATACTCACGCGAGGAAGCGTATGACTGGGCAAGCTCCGTGTTATGCGGAGCTACGTACTGTGTCGCCAGTACGCCGGCACAGTCCTGTACGTCCTGTGGTTGCACCACGCACGTGCCGTGCGAAGATGGGCATCCAGCCAGGACGGGGTGTGCCGGCTCAACGCTCCTGGTCTCCAGTATGCCTCCTCGGTCCCGCATATCCTGCGCCAGTTCTATGAACGGTATCGCCAGTGCGCGTGCACAGCCCAGTGCGTCCTGTGCCAGCGCCCCGCACATGTAGTGCGAAAGTGGGCAGCCAGCCAGGACAAGTTGTGCCAGCTCTCCGCTCCAGACCTCCAATCCGCCTTCACAGTCCGGTCCGGCCCGTTCCTGCTCCTCGCACCAAGCCAGTGGTGCGCGTCGCCAGTCCGGCCCGGCCTGTTCCTGCTCCTCGCACCAAGATAGTGGTGCGCGTCGCCAGTCCGGCCCGGCCTGTTCCTGCTCCTCGCACCAAGCCAGTGGTGCGTGTTCCTAGTCCGGTCCGGCCCGTGCCTGCGCCTCGCACCAGACCAGTGGTGCGTTTGTCCAGTCCGGCACGGCCCGAGCCCGTTCCACCGGTGCCTGGTCCGGCACCGGTCAGCTGCTCCACTCCGGAGCCAGATCAGTCCGCTCCACCGGTGCCTGATCCAGTTCCGGTCAGCGGCTCCACTCCGGAGCCAGAGTAGTCCGCTCCACCGGTGCCTGATTTAGCTCCGGTCAGCGGCTCCACTCCGGAGCCAGAGCAGTCCGCTCCACCGGTGCCCAGTCCAGCTCCGGTCAGCGGCTCCAGTCCGGAGCCTGACGTCAGCCCCTCTCCAGGTTCAGGGTCTCTCACACCAGGGTCCAGACAGGGTCTGGTGTATCGTGGGAGGAAGGAGAGGGGAAGCAGCGCGCTGAGGTCCAGACCGGACCAGGGGCGTAATGGGGGGGAGGAGAGATTGTGGTCGTCACGCCCGGAGCCGGATCCGCCTCCGAGGCGGAATGCCCACCCGGACCCTTCCCTGTCATGTCAGGTTGGTGCGGTCGGAGTCCGCACCTTTGGGGGGGGGTACTGTCACGCCCTGACTCAGGGGACTCTTATATGTTGAGTCAGGGTGTGTATATTCTTTGTAGTGTTTTCTATGTTTTGATCTATTATGTGTAGATCTATGTTGGCCGGTGTGGTTCCCAATCAGAGGCAGCTGTAGCTCGTTGTCTCTGATTGGAGATCATACTTAGGCAGCCTATTGGCACTAGTGGGTTGTGGGATCTTGTTCCTTGTAAGGTATGTTGTGTGTGCTACCTTGGACTTTGTTTTGTCAAGTGTTTATTGGTTTAATAAACATGTACGTATATCACGCTGCGCCTTGGTCTGTCCCATCATTAAACGAACGTTTAAAATGGGCATTAATATGGAGTTGGTGCCCCCTTTGCTGCTATTACAGCCTCCACTCATCTGGGAAGGCTTTCCTCTAGATGTTGGAACATTGCTGCGGGGACTTGCTTCCATTCAGCCACAAGAGCATTAGTGAGGTCAGGCACTGATGTTGGGCGATTAGGCCTGGCTCGCAGTTGGCGTTCCAATAAGGGACAATTCATCCCAAAGGTGTTAGATGGGGTTGAGGTCAGGGCTCTGTGCAGGCCAGTCAAGTTCTTCTAGACTGATCTCGACATACCATTTCTGTATGGACCTCGCTTTGTGCACGGGGGCATTGTCATTCTGAAACAGGAAAAGGCCTTCCCCAAACTGTTGCCGCAAAATGGGAAGCACAGAATCGTTTAGAATGTCATTGTATGCTGTAGCGTTAAGATTTCCCTTCACTGGAACTAAGGGACCTAGCCCAAACCATGAAAAACAGCCCCAGACCATTATTCCTCCTCCACCAAGCATTGGGGCAGGTAGCATTCTCCTGGCATCCGCCAAACCCAGATTTGTCCGTCGGACTGCCAGATGGTGAAGCGTGATTCATCACTCCAGAGAATGCATTTCTACTGCTCCAGAGTCCAATGGCGGCAAGCTTTACACCACTCCAGCCGACGCTTGGCAATGTGCATGGTGATCTTAGGCTTGTGTGCGGCTTTTCGGCCAAGGAAACCCATTTCATGAAGCTCCCGACAAACAGTTCTTGTGCTAACGTTGCTTCCAGAGGCAGTTTGGAACTCAGTAGTGAGCGTTGCAACCGAGGACAGACGATTTTTACGCGCTATGTGCTTTAGCATTCGGTGGTCCCGTTCGGTGAGCTTGTGTGGCCTACCACTTTGCGACTGAGCCGTTGTTGCTCCTAGACGTTTCCACTTCACAATAACAGTACTTATAGTTGACCGGGGCATCTCTAGCAGGCCAGAAATTTGACGAACTGACTTGTTGGATGGTGCCACGTTGAAAGTCAGTGAGCTCTTCAGTAAGGCCATTCTACTGCCAATGTTTGTCTATAGAGATTGCATGGCTGTGTGCTCGATTTTATACACCTGTCAGCGATGGGTGTGACTGAAATAGCTGAATCCACTCATTTGAAGGGGTGTCCACATACTTTTGTATATATAATGTAGTTCCTTTCTTTCGCCCTCTCTCGTTATTTGTCTCTCTCTCTGCCCCCCCACTCGCTCTCTCTCTCTCTCTTTCCTGCCCCTCTCTCCACCTAACTCACTTTCCTTCATTAGGGTGGATGGCATGCTGTTTATCACTGTGGCACTAATGTATTACAAAACCCTGAGCTTGGGGGGAGATAATCAAAGATATGGATATTGTGAGGAAATGCTAGCTCATATCCAGTGGATGTGGCTGGTGTTTGAGAGATTAAACTTCCCCACCCCCCCTGTAAATAGTAAGGTATTTATTGTGTGACAACCCCCTATATGGAGGTGATGAACTATCAGTTTAGTAGAACGTTACAGGTCACCAGGCTCTGTGACCTTTGACACGATGACAAGTCATTCATAGTGACAGCGTAGTGATTGAGAAAACCAGTTCCTGCCATTCTTCATTTATTCAGAGAACGAGGAATGGAGATGGTAGGAGGGAAGGGAGTTAGGGAAGTGAATCAGCCATTTTATAAGTTGGTACATCTGTCCATCTCTCATCTGACTGGCTTAGTGACAGTCTGTCTGTCCATCTCTCATCTCACTGGCTTAGTGACAGTCTGTCTGTCCGTCTCTCATCTGACTGGCTTAGTTACAGTCTCCCTGTCCATCTCTCATCTGACTGGCTTAGTGACCGTCTGTCTGTCCGTCTCTCATCTGACTGGCTTAGTTACAGTCTCCCTGTCCATCTTTCATCTCACTTGCGTAGTAACAGTCTGTCTGTCCATCTCTCATCTCACTGGCTTAGTGACAGTCTGTCAATCTCTCATCTCACTGGCTTAGTGACAGTCTGTTTGTCCATCTCTCATCTCACTGGCTTAGTGACCGTCTGTCTGTCCGTCTCTCATCTGACTGGCTTAGTTACAGTCTCCCTGTCCATCTTTCATCTCACTTGCGTAGTAACAGTCTGTCTGTCCATCTCTCATCTCACTGGCTTAGTGACAGTCTGTCAATCTCTCATCTCACTGGCTTAGTGACAGTCTGTTTGTCCATCTCTCATCTCACTGGCTTAGTGACAGTCTGTCTGTCCGTCTCTCATCTGACTGGCTTAGTTACAGTCTCCCTGTCCATCTCTCATCTGACTGGCTTAGTTACAGTCTCCCTGTCCGTCTCTCATCTGACTGGCTTAGTTACAGTCTCCCTGTCCATCTTTCATCTCACTTGCGTAGTAACAGTCTGTCTGTCCATCTCTCATCTCACTGGCTTAGTGACAGTCTGTCAATCTCTCATCTCACTGGCTGTACTGACAGTCTGTCTGTCCATCTCTCATCTGACTGGCTTAGTGACAGTCCCTCTGGCTCTATCGGCCTCAGCTGTCTCTCTAACTCAAGGCCAATGCAAGGCAGAACACAGCTTTAGTAGCTTTGGAACACACACACACACTCACACACACATTCAAAGAGACACACGCATGTATGCATGTACATGCAGGCACACTTGATCACGCAACTACATATGCACTTGGACACACACATAGAAGAATGTAGGAACGCATGCACACATTCACACACACACACGCATGCACACATTCACACACACACACGCATGCACACACTACGTACCTTTAAAGTTGATCTTGAAGCCAATGGAGCCCACGCTCTCGTCTGACTGGAGGTGAAGCCACATCTGATGGGTCATGCTGACTATGAGGTCAGGGACGAAGCTACCTGAGAGACTGGGGGGAGGACGACAATACACTGTTAGCCTGACTGTAATATGGATACTGGACCATGGACAATAAACTGTTAACCTGACTGTTATATGGATACTGGAACATGGACAATAAACTGTTAACCTGACTGTTATATGGATACTGGAACATGGACAATAAACTGTTAATCTGACTGTAACATGGATACTGGACCATGGACAATAAACTGTTAACCTGACTGTTATATGGATACTGGAACATGGACAATAAACTGTTAACCTGACTGTTATATGGATACTGGACCATGGACAATAAACTGTTAACCTGACTGTTATATGGATACTGGAACATGGACAATAAACTGTTAACCTGACTGTAACATGGATACTGGACCATGGACAATAAACTGTTAACCTGACTGTAACATGGATACTGGACCATGGACAATAAACTGTTAACCTGACTGTAACATGGATACTGGAACATGGACAATAAACTGTTAACCTGACTGTAACATGGATACTGGAACATGGACAATAAACTGTTAACCTGACTGTAACATGGATACTGGAACATGGACAATAAACTGTTAACCTGACTGTAACATGGATACTGGACCATGGACAATAAACTGTTAACCTGTCTGTAATATTGATACTGGAACATGGACAATACACTGTTAATCTGACTGTAACATGGATACTGGAACATGGACAATAAACTGTTAATCTGACTGTAACATGGATACTGGAACATGGACAATAAACTGTTAATCTGACTGTAACATGGATACTGGACCATGGACAATAAACTGTTAACCTGTCTGTAATATGGATACTGGACCATGGACAATAAACTGTTAACCTGACTGTAATATGGATACTGGACCATGGACAATAAACTGTTAACCTGACTGTTATATAGCATTTATAACAGCACATTCCAGAAACGGACTGGCTATTGGGCAGTTCTTGCAAATGCCAGAATGACTGGTCCACCTTTAGCCCAATTGGCCTGTCCAAATCGTGTTTTTTTACGCCAAAGTATCAGTATTTGTATAATAGAGGCTTCAAGGAAAAATAATGGGCCGGTTTGCTGGAAATGTCTGGGCCGACTTCTGGGCCGAGTCCGTCCCTGACACGTACTATACTATCACACTGCAACATGGGACTGTTACATTGATAACAACAAACTACCATTACGCTGCACTATTACATGGATACACACACTATCCCCTGATTGTAACACGGTACTGGCACATAAATCAGAATACACATCAGCCATTGATTCAATGTTATGGGGGACTAAACTAGCTTTGAAGATTAACGTTAACATGTACACTGCCACATTGTGTCTCATATGCGGTGCAGGGAATACAGTACATTCAACAATAGTATAGTCTATGTTACGGATATAGAATCACAACGACCATAGATAGCTTCTCCACCTGAACTTTTGATGACCCCTAGTCCATACAGTAGTTAACTGGCTTTACATTCAGTCTGATTTGCATACAGAATATACAAAACCCACCACAGGAGGCTGGTGAGGGGAGGACAGCTCTTAATAATGGATGGAATGAAGTGAATGAAATGGTATCAAACACATGGAAACCATGTGTTTGATGTGTTTGAAACCATTCCATTTATACCATTCCAGCCATTACTATGAGCCTGTCCTCCCCGATTAAGGGCCACCGGCTGCCTGTGAAACCCACAACACACAGTAATATAGATACAGTAAAGTGCTGAGCCACTCACACTTGTAGTATCTTCTTGGGGTCACCCACTTCTCCTCCGTCACCGATGGTTAGCGTGTCGTAGGCAATCTCCAGGTCAAACTCCTCAAAGTTAATCTGAATTACCTGTCGGTGGCAAGAAGAAACGAGGCATAATGGTTAGCCGTGTGTCAAATGGCCTGAATTAAAGTTTATGGGTTTCTCACAATTGAATTCCACTGGCCCAGCTAATACAGGAAAGCAAGCCTGTCAAAGAAAAAGCGCTATTTACCCAAATAGCTTAAAAAGCCCTTGAAAAGGGTGGATTTTGTCCATGAATACGGTATCCATATTAGGACAGCCAATATAAAAAAAATCCTGCTAAGATTGTCCTAATATGGATATCATACATACAGAACAGAAATATTTTTAATTATGTCGAATTTGGGATGTTGAAACTGCTGTAAATGCATTGAATTCATGTGGGTCTCACAACTGTAACAATATTAACTAAAATGATCAATTATTGGCATTTGTGGCTGAAAGGACATAAATGTTTCAGAGGAGTTTGGCATCACAAAAGAAAGACAACTAGGCTAAACCATACCTTTTGATGGTAGATCTATACTATACTAATAAAGGGATAGGTCACTTGAAAAAATATTTAAACTATACTTAAACTATAGTTAATACTTAAGATTGAGTAAAGTATCCCTTTAAGACTTCCCCTTAAAGTTTGCAGTAAAAATGTACGGCCATTTCTTTTGTTGACAGACCACCTCAGATGACAGCAATTTCTGTTATACATTAGAATGTTGGTTCATTCCATGGCTCATTATTCTTTTGTCTAGTTATCAAAATCATGCCACTAATCTAAGTTGAAAAGATGGAAATTTAACATCCTGTTATATAAAAAAAAATAAAAAAATCTTTAGTGCATAATTATGGTTACAGACAGAAATACTGCTGACAGCCCTCCTCCTCTCTCTCTCTCTCTCTCTCTCCCTCTCTCTCTGTCTCTCTCTCTCTATGTCTCTCTCTCTCTCGCGCTCTCTCTCTCTCTCTCTCTCTCTGTCTCTCTCTATGTCTCTCTCTCTCTCTCGCGCACTCTCGCTCTCGCTCTCTCTCTCTCTTTCCCTTAGGACTAAGACAGGCTCCCATCCTCTTTTTTCTCCTAAAGTCCCTTGAGGTATGGGTCCATATGGTGAAACAGAAGAAGATAAATAACTTCACATTCGCTAACTACACTAATTACATTGTGAACTGTCCACACATTAATACAAATCAAGTTGTTTCTTAGAAGAACACTGACAAGATATTTTACACAATCGTGAATTGTCTTATGGAGAGTCCTCACACATACATCACATGCATATTACGAGTGTATGTATATCGACATTCACAAGTAGATCAGGAAATAGAAACATTTAACTAATGAAACGTGACTTATACGGAGGAAACCAATACCATCAAGACTCTGTGAATAAATAGCACATGCTTAAAACCATCCCTAACCCAACACCAAATCAATAACAAAATCATACAAAAGGCCTACATGATTAAAATACAATTTCCTTTGCTCGCCTACAGAACTCTTCTGTGTGCGTCTTGTGTCACCTAGTGATAATTACATTTCAAAGGTGCTATATGGCATACATACATACCGTTTTTGTTCGGATTAATAATAAGGGGCAGAGAGTCAGAGACAATGTGTGTGTGTGTGTCTGTGTGTGCGTACGTGTGTGTGTGTGTGTGCGGAGAGGATGCAGAAGAGACTGAAGTTTATTTTCATTTTATTAACCCATTAAGGTTCAGATGGAGACAGCTAGGCCCTGTTGGTATGGCAACTACCCCTTGTTGCTGTGCCAGAGAGGGGTTTTAGCAGGTGGCTTCCTGTCCTCTCCTCTGGATAGAGTCCCTTCACCTGGTTGACTGATGCTCAGAGAGTTCACCATTCCAGCGCGGAGTAATAAAGCTGTGTTTTCAAATGCCGATTACAAAGCACTCAATCCCTACTGCCATCACAAAGGTAATCGTGGTGGTGCCGGTGTGTGTTTGTGTGTGTTTGTGTGTGTGTGTGTGTGTGTGTGTGTGTGTGTGTGTGTGAGCATGCATGCCTGTGTACTATACACATGCGTGTGCACGTGAATGGGTGTGTGCGTGATAACAATGATTTGTACCAGTACAACACCTCTGTTGTATTATAAACAAGGCGGTTGGGGCCACACAATTACACATTAAACGGCAAAGGAATGCGCCCAATAAACCCATATCCCAGTCTTATGACTTGACAATGAACATTTAAAGTCCCAGTGAGGAACACCACAGTGTGGAGAAGGAGGTGTTTACTCACTCACAGAGAGACAGATCTGTCTCTGAGGAGTCAACTGGAGCGGTTTGAATAGCCCTTTATGTAAAAACACAGGGTTTGTTAAAGCCTCACAATCCTCCAAGGGGCCCTTCAAACACGCTAGTAAGCGTAGCGCTCCTCTCATCAGGAAGGACTCTAAGTTAATGTCCTCTCTCAACTGAGACAAATCCCTTATTTTATGTTGTTCGGTCTGCTCCCCGTGTTCGTACCACAAAATGGCTGTTTTCTGTGTCAGTAAAAGCCATCGTCTCATAGCCATTTTTTATTTTTATTGTATTTCACCTTTATTTAACCAGGTAAGCCAGTTGAGAACAAGTTCTCATTTACAACTGCAACATTGTCTTCACTGCTTATGGATTTAAAACAAGTTCCTATGTAATTATTAAGACTAATAGCCATTGCCTGATGTGTAGCCTACAAAGAAAGCAAGAGAGATGAGAACGTGGCCTACACCTAGCATCGCACACATCGCTGCTAGACCTATACAAGAGGAAGCATGTGTGCACCAAGTGCCTCTTAGCTCTCTCTACACACACCAGACAAAATGATTATCATTATGGAAATACTCCCTCTCAGGTGCTGAGAAACAACCCAGCCGCGCCCAGAGAGGGGTTGTGGATATTGGCAGGTGACTGGTAGTGTTGTAGTGTTTGTGATGATGGGGGGGTGATTAGACGGAGAGAAACTCTGTCAGTCATGACTCCCACATACTCATGCTGGGCCGAGAGGGGCCTTAGAGAGAGAGTGCTTCATACACACACACAAAGAGGCAGGCAGGCACGCACACACACACACACACACACACCAGGCCCAGGCCCACCGCCACACACATGGGCCCAATCAGACTCTCATCCATTCCCTGTGACAAGGCACCCAGGTCGTTCACACACACTCACACTCACTCATTTCCTCTAGATTAGCCCTCCACACGGATGGGCTGTCTGATTCCCTCTGCCGCTCCAGCTCCCCCAGTAGAGTGCCTGTTGTTGTCACGTTAGAGCAGGCAGGAGTGTGTGTATGTGTGTGGTGTTGAGTGTTTTTGTGCAGGCAGGAGTGTGTGTATGTGTGTGGTGTTGAGTGTTTTTGTGCAGGCAGGAGTGTGTGTATGTGTGTGGTGTTGAGTGTTTTTGTGCAGGCAGGAGGGTTTGTTTGTGTATGTGGTGTTGAGTGTTTTTGTTCCGTCTCATCGTATCATTGGCAGCACCATTCTCAGCAGAAGCTATTGTAGTGTTTGCTTTGTGTTTGTGGGCCATCTGTTGGGTACTATCTATGGTTTGGATAGAAGTCTATGAAATGGATGAAATGGACAAATACAAACACTCTTTTGTTGGTAATAAAGTCCAGATTGATGCTTGGATTGGGTGTAGAGCATTCACAAAAAGCTTTTGAGGATTTGTAAGCACTGGCTCCTATTATAGCTGAGGGAAACCCCCGAAAACACCATACCCGTATGTGCAGAGACCATTTGTGTCTGCACAATCATTGTGGGATTCAAGTCAGAAATTATTGAATGACTCCTCTGGTTTCATCTCAATCACCACAGAGTCGGTTTCATTTGGCGGAAAAAGTCATTTATTTAAGGACTAAAGAAGACTTTGATCAGAGGAACTGATAAGAATATTTACATGATCACAATCTGCCTTGCCACAGGGAGGCCTTTGCATCTCAAGATTCAATATTCAATTTTAACTTCAAAAACAACAAAATGTGTCGCGTGTGTTTCAACTCCCGGGGAAGTCATCAAATAACTGTAATGTAGGATTTGTTTTACTTCCCACAAGCCACTAGCATTTCAGGGCTCTGATCTGCCAATAATATGCCATTTATAATATGCCATTTAGCAGACGCTTTTATCCAAAGCGACTTACAATCATGCATGCATACATTTTTTGTGTATGGGTGGTCCCGGGGATCAAACCCACTACCTTGGCGTTACAAGCGCCGTGCTCTACCAGCTGAGCTACAGAGGACCATGCCAATCACAAGCTAGGGATGAGAATGAGAGTTACGCATCCTCTTTCCCTTTGACATTTTTCAGAAGAGAGTGAATCCTCTGTGTGTGTTGAAGGGGGGGGGGGGTGTTTAAAGATGTTATCGTGCCCTTTGGATCATGTAAAGCTTGTTTCGGAGGTAATGTGCTGATCGGATTACCAGGATTTACTGAGCTGTACATTAACAACATATTCTAGGCGGTTCCCAACAAATTTGTCATCATTATCTCTAGTCCTCTAACGCAGGAATCCTCTATCCTCTATCCCTATTTTCTTTCATCATCATTGTTAACCCTTTATTTCATCTGACAATGGCTAGCAGTTTCTTACCGCTGATAAAAATGGATGATTGCCGTCAGTTTTATATTTTTTATTTAATGTAACTGGCGTTTATTTGCTGAAATTCGTGCCATTGCCCGGCTATTAAAAGGGACAGGCGGCTATTTGAGACGTGGTGTTTAGTTGAAGTTTTACAGTAGTTCCTCAACGCTTTCTCCTCTAATTGGAGATAGAGATAATAGTGGATGTGGCAATTTGAAAAGAGCCAAAGTCAAATCCTCTGTCTCTAAAGAGTGTTAGTTAATATAATAGAAACATCTCACATGTTTCACTTTCACCTTAAAAGGATACTTTGGGATTTTGGCAATGAGGCCCTTTATCTTCTTCCCCCAGAGTCAGATGACATTGTGGATACCATTTTTATGTCTCTATGTCCAGTATGAAGGAAGTTAGAGGTAGTTTAATGAGCCAATGCTAACTAGCATTAGAGCAATGACTGGAAGTCTATGGGTATCTACTAGCATGCTAGCAGATACCCATTGACTTCCAGTCAAATACCCATAGACTTCCAGTCATTGCGCTAATGCTAGTTAGCTATTCCGCTAGCACTAGTTAGCAACTTCCTTAAATTGCACACAGATACATAAAAATGGTTTCCACGAGTTCAAATGACTGCCAAAATCCTGAAGTATGCCTTTAACTGCTTCCTCTAAGGGTAATATTCCAACAAACCATCAATCTCTGGAGGGAAACCAATGAGGCGATGTAACAGGATTGGATTAGTGCTAGATGGAGCACAGATTACTGATATACATTTGCATATGTCGGGTTAATAGCTACTCTGATGCAGGGAAGAAACAGGACGAGTAAGTCTATGGCTATCTCCCAATTATCTCTCCTTCCTCCTAAAGTGTTCACTTCACCAAACCAATGCTTTTAAATTTGTGGAGAGTAAGTAGTGAACTAGTGTACACTTCAGGAGGAAGGAGAGATAACATACAGTATGAGTACTCTGACTCTTGTCCTTCAAGCATTACACAGTAATACACAGTAATACACATTGACTATCTACTGAATGTGATGGCTATAATAGAATGTGATACATTTGGGTATAGTGGTAGTGGCAATTGGATTGTTAGCACACACTTAACAGGCAATTCGATAACTGTTGTAACATAACTGTTGCAAGACGCCATCCGCAAAGGAAAGGCTTTGCTGCAGCAATGACGTTGTATGCGGCTCAGAAGCAGGGCAGCTGTTTAAAACATCACAAGAGAGCCGCAGCAGAGAGAGAAAGCGAGAGAGCAAGTTAGAAAGAGAGAGAGAGAGCGAGAGAGCGAGAGAGAGAGAGAGAGAGAGAGAGAGAGAGAGAGAGAGAGAGAGAGAGAGAGAGAGAGAGAGAGAGAGAGAGAGAGAGAGAGAGAGAGAGAGAGAGAGGTGGGCTAAGTTCTCCGAATTGAATTAAGGCACGACAACCAGCAATTCTCTCCCACCAAGGTTAAAACAGGGAACGCAATATAAATAAATTGGTGCTCTGAAATTGTGTCTGCCAAAAATAAATGAAGCAATAATGTTCGGTGCTGTAAGCAGCTATTACCCATCTCTCACCTCAAGGAAGAGGGCATCAGGATCTAACTGCCATTGAGAGGTTGTGACAACGTTTCTACAAGAAATCCTTCCCCTTTTCCCTCAAGTGCTTCTTTCGTTTTTTATTTATTTTAGTTTTTTTACAGTGAAGTAATCTGAAGCTCATTACATGTTTTATGGAAGGAATTTCTTTAATTAAGAATTCAAGATGGTTTCTCAGAAATGCACTCTATAATATAGAAGAGGGAGTCAATCGTTTTAAGGCGCAATAAGGCCTCAAGATTTGAAAATATATTACCAAGTATTTGAGGTAGAATTAGGCTTCCAGGATCCAGATTAAGCCTACTCCTGGACTAAAAAGCATGCTTAATGAAGAATTTCCATTGGAAGTCAAGTACTAGGTTTATTTTGGTCCGGGAAACCAGAGTTTTCAGAGATTTTAAAGGATGTGTGTTGTGTTTTAATGTTGTCGAAAGAGTATAAACAATCATTGACACCACTGACCTTATCAAATCAAATCAAATGTTGTTACAGTCAGTGCAGATAGTTCCGGTACCATTAATTGACTATTTAGCAGTCTGGATATTTATATTGCACTTGCTGGTGTTTATCATTGACACTCATTGAAATGACCTGGCCCACTAGGTCTTAAAACATTTAAACTCTTTCAGAAAACTCTATGAAAAAAGCTCTAGATTTATTGAAAACATCATGACAAAAAATGGCCGTGGGAAAACAAAAACAACTTTTCCACAGTTGTTCTGGCTCAGTCCCAGACCTTTCAAAATGGTCAAATGCCAACTGAAAAAACAAGGCAAAATGGAGGGAAGGAAGAAAACATCTCTATGGCCCACAAGGCTTTCATGTTACCTTCCATCCATCATCGCCATGGGAATATGTCCAAACAATTTAATAACAGGCTTTTGAACATTTTGGAGTTTCTCAAAAAGTAACATTGGAGTAAGAAATGAACTCCCAGGACTAAACCTTGAGGCCCTTTTAGGTTTTATGTTCTTGGCCCTGGCTAGGGACCCTGTCATAGTGCATTGTTAATATAATCTAATACACTGGAGTGATTGTGGGCTGGCCGATGCAGGGTCGTGAATAGGGCCCAGTTCGAACACTTTTAAAATGCTTATTTCCTTCCTTCCTTCCTTCCTTCCTTCCTTCCTTCCTTCCTTCCTTCCTTCCTTCCTTCCTTCCTTCCTTCCTTCCTTCCTTCCTTCCTTCCTTCCTTCCTTCCTTCCTTGAGGTAATTACAGATCTGACATGACATGACTGTTGAAATCAATGTTAAGATCAGTGATTATCTCAGGGAAAGGAAGAAGAAGAGAGATTATTACATTGGGGTCTGAGTGTCGGCGTGTGTCAGAGGTGCTGCTAGCTACTGTACCTGTAGACTCGACTACAGTCTCAGTGAGCTCTGCTGCACTCCAGATGGTTATAAAACGTATTTATGGACGAGCGAGGTGACAGGTGCAGAGAAGGTCAGTAGATGATAGGGAGAAATTGGGTTGTTTTGGCCTTGACAAACCATGAGTCCAAACTGGGTATCATGCTTATCAAAAGTTAGACCCAATGAGTACACTCACTGTCCCCATAGAGGGGGGGAATCAGACCTGGGATCAAATAGTATTTTAAATCTTTCAAATAATTTAGCTGTGCTTGCTTGAGCTTGCCTGACACAATGGAGCCAATACAAAAGTCCCAAAAATGTAAACCCCTCTCTCTTTCTTCCTCAGACTCAAGTAAACGCTCAATGTATTTGAAAGACTTCAATTACTATTTGTACCCAGGTCATTGGAGATACAGTGACTTCAGAAAGTATTCACACCCCTTGATTTCCACATTTTGTTGTGTTACAGCCTGAATTTATAATGGATTAAATAAAGATTTTGTGTCACTGACCTACACACAATACCCCATAATGTCAAAGTGGAATTATGTTTTTAGGATTTTTTACAAATGAATTAAAAATAAAAAGCTGAAATGTCTTGAGTCAGTAAGTATTCAACCTTTGTTATAGTTTATGACCCCTTGCGCCAAATGGTTTGGAGCAACTAACTCCTTGTTGTTCCATAGTATTGGCGATCTGAATGTCTCTGTGTTGCAGGGACAGATTGCCGCCCAAAACTCTAAATGACCAAAGGTGGATACTGGAACAGTATATTTCAACATCCAAATGTTGGGAGTCATGAGAGAAAATGAATATCTATTTTGTGATGTCATTAAAACTTTTAGAAAAACGTTATAACGAAAACATTGTAACTTGAGGAGCTTTCATACTGTGCATTTCAAGTTTGCATCCATTACAATGTGTAGGAAATATCCAGGAGAAAGATAATATTTTTATAAAGATAGGAAGATGATTTTGGTTCTTTAACGAAATCATAGTGTTCAGAATACTTTGCCCCAGTAACTAGCCATGCCCATGGGAGCTCAGAAAGAGTTTCCGCATGACGAACACGCCCTCTTTACCAGAGTGTATAAAAGATTGCGTTAAGAATTAACAAAGGAGACTAAACGGACCTCAAGCTGCAGCGAGGTCCATATTGGTTACGACCCTGAAAATCAACACGAGGTGATGACAAAGTTGCCTCCACTAACAATCAATGTTACGGCTGAGTAGCTGTACTGTATCTAAGAAGGTGAATTTAAGTGGGACCATCCTGTTACTCTCTTCAAACCATCATCTACTACACTGCTCTCATCACCCCACAAGTGGTTCCAGTCTAGACCATCCTGTTACACTCTTCAAACCATAATCTACTACACTGCTCTCATCACCCCACAGGGGATCATCGACACGGCTGGTTAGCCGTCCTTAGAAGACCACTTCCAGAACGAGTGAAAGTAACCAGACAACTAAGAAGAAGGACATTGTGACCTCTTGTGGACAATCAGAGCCTTACATCTAAACCCCATCCAAAAGAGAAGGCCCAATCGACCCCTTTCCACGATGGCCTGGGTCCAACAGAGATACACAACGAAGACCTCCAACACGTAAATACATGCATTACTTCTTACCAATCGGGCGGCAGTTTGGGGCACGGTATTAGGATTACTGTGAGCGTAGTTCCATGTGTATCCAAGTGTTTTCTCTCTCTCGCTTTCGCTCTCTCTTTAACTCGCCATCTGTTGTAACAAGTGTCATATTGTGTTAGTCCGCTAGGGACCCATTTTCATTGTATTAAGTTCTAATCCCTAACCTATACGTGTATGTGTTTGTATCTTGTGTTATCATTTTTAATTAGTTAGTAAATATATAATTAAATCAATTTGTGTGGTACGGAATGATCAGTAAGACCCGGGTTTGTGCAGACTTAAAGAGTCTACGACTTTCAGAATGAGACTGATATGAGGTAAATGATTAATAAATGACTGTCAAAATGATAAGAGATATCTAGATATCTTTAGAGTTAATTTGGGAAACGGTAACTCGTTAAACAACTTTTCCCGTGGTGCCCCAAATTCCTAATGAGTTAATTGTTGCATGATTAATTTAATCTAGTAACAATTAAACATAGTAGGTAATTATTCAATAAATAATAGTCATCACAATAATGAAAGTCACGTCACGACATCTGTAAGGTCACTCAGTCGAGCAGAATATTTAAAACAGATTCAACCACAAAGACCAGATAAGTTTTCCAATGCCTCTCAAAGGGCACCCATTGGTAGATGGGTAATAAAATAAAATAAATCTGACATTGAATATCCCTTTGAGCATGGTGAAGTTATTAATTACACTTTGGATGGTGTATCAATACACCCAGTCACTACAAAGATACAGGCGTCCTTCCTAACTCAGTAGCCGGAGAGGAAGGAAACCGCTCAGGGATTTCACCATGAGGCCAATGGTGAATTTAAAACAGTTACAGAATTCAATGGCTGTGATAGGAGAAAACTGAGGATGGATCAACAACATTGTAGCTACTGTTCTCAATAAGGCACTAATGTAAAACTGTAAAAAAATGTGGCAAAGAAATTAACTTTATGTCCTGAATACAAAGCATTATTTTGGGGGCAAATCCAACACAAGACATCACTGAGTACCACTCTTCATATTTTCAAGCATGGTGGGGGCTGCATCATGTTATGGGTATGCTTGTCATCGGCAAAGACTAGTGATTTTTTATTTTGTATTAAAATAAATGGAATACAGGTAAGCACAGGCAAAATCCTAGAGGACAACCTGGATCAGTTTGCTTTCCAACAGACACTGGGAGACAAATTCACCATTCAGCAGGAAAGTAATCAAAAACACAAGGCCAAATGTGTCCCATTTCAGGAAGCTAGGCGTATGTCGCATTTGAACATTATTATTATAATTTAAATCAAAATGTGTTTTTTGGCAGAAATGCCTTCTGGAACATGTGCACTGTCATGTGCCTTAACAAACTTGTATTGAGAGAAATGATATCTGAGAAATTGAAGATGGACCACACGAAGATTGAGGTGGAGCGCGCCCACAGTACTGGAAAACCCACCATCGGCCCAGGTGACAGGCCCAGGCCGATAGTGGTCAAGTTCCTGAGGTTCAAGGACAAGGTAGCTGTTCTGGAAAGAGCCAAGAACTTGAGAAGAATGTATATCTTTCTCAACAACGACTATCCTGAAGCTGTGCGCCAGAAGAGGAAAGAACTTATCCCAGCCATGAAAGCTGCCAGAGCGCGTGGGGACATTGCTTACATCCGCTATGACAGGCTCATTGTCCACCCTCCCTCCCAGAAACCTGGAAGGGATGAGAGAGCCAAGCCTATGGGTTCGTAGCTTCAACCCCGCAGCACACACACACCAATTGATTAATGGACTGCTGAATGTATATTTTTATATCTTGCTTTGTTTGCTCTTTCCAGTATTATGTCTATCTCTGATAAGCTACCCAGGAAAGGGCTGAAAATAGCCCATATTAATATATGTAGCCTTAGAAATAAGGTTCATGAAATCAATAACTTGCTAACATCAGAAAACATTCATATATTAGCCATTTCTGAGACTTACTTAGATAATTCATTTGATGATACAGCAGTAGCAATGCAATAATATAACATCTATAGAAGCGACAGAAATGCTTATGGGGGAGGTGTTGCTGTATATATTCAGAGCCATATCCCTGTAATGGTTAGAGAAGATCGCATGTCAAGTGTTATTGAAGTGTTGTGGTTGCAAGTTCACTTGCCACATCTAAAGCCTTTTCTTTTGGGGTGTTGCTATAGGCCACCAGGTGCGAACAGTCAGTTTTTAAATAATATGTGTGAAATGCTTGATAGTGTATGTGATGTAAACAGAGAGGTCTACTTTCTTGGGGACCTGAATATTGACTGGTTTTCATCAAGCTGTCCGCTGAAGAGGAAGCTTCTTACTGTAACTAGTGCCTGTAATCTGGTTCAGGTTATTAATCAACCTACCAGGGTGTTTACTAACACTACAGGAACAAGATCATCCACATGTACTGATCACATTTTTACTAATACTGTAGAACTTTGTTTTAAAGCTGTATCGGTACCCATTGGATGCAGTGATCACAATATAGTGGCTATATCCAGGAAAGCCAAAGTTCCAATAGCTGGGCCTAAAATAGTGTATGTGATCATACAAAATACTTTGCTGTGACTCATATGTGGATGATGTAAAAAAATATTTGTTGGTCTGATGTGATTAATAAGGAGCATCCAGATGCTGCACTTGATGAATTTATGAAATTGCTTCTTCCAATTATTGATAAACATGCACTTGTTAGGAAACTGACTGTTAGAACTGTTAAGGCTCCATGGATTGATGAGGAATTGAAAAACTGTATCGTTGAAAGAGATGGGGCAAAAGGAGTGGCTAATAATTCTGCTAATAATTGATGTTGCCAATTATTTTAATGATTACTTCATTGGCAAAGTGGGCAAACTTAGGCAGGAAATGCCAACAATGAACAGTGAGCAATTGTATTCATGCATAACAAAAAATAATAATGAAAGAAAAGCATTGCAGGTTTGAATTTTGTAAAGTTAGTGTGGGAGGTGGAAAAATTATTGGCATTGACAACTTAGATGAAAAGCTACTGAGGATGGTAGCTGACTCTATAGCCACTCCTATCTGTCATATATTTAATCTGAGCCTAGAGGAAAGTCTTTGTCCTCAGGCCTGGAGAGAAGCCAAAGTAATTCCGCTACCCAAGAATGGTAAAGCGGCCATTACTGGTTCTAACAGTTGACCTATAAGCTTGCTGCCAGCTCTTAGCAAACTGTAGGAAAAAATTGTGTTTGACCAAAAACAATGCTATTTGTCTGTAAACAAATTAACAACAGACTTTCAACATGCTTATAGGGAAGGGCACTCAGCATGTACTGCACTGACACAAACGACTGATGATTGGTTGAAAGAAATTGATAATAAGAAGATTGTGAGAGCTGTACTGTTAGATTTCAGTGCAGCCTTTGATATTATTTACCATAACCTGTTGTTGAAAAAATGTATGTTTTATGACTTTTCAACCTCTGCCATATTGTGGATTCAGAGCTATCTATCTAATATAACTAAAATAGTTTTCTTTAATGGAAGCTTCTCTAATGTCAAACATGTAAAGTGTGGTGTACCACAGGGCAGCTCTCTAGGCCCACTACTCTTTTCTATTTTTACCAATGATCTGCCACTCGCATTAAACATAGCCTGTGGGTCCATGTATGCTAATTATTCAACCATATACACATCAGCAACCACAGCTAATGAAGTCACCAAAACCCCTAACAAAGAGTTGCAGTCTGTTTTGGAATGGGTGGCCACTAATAAACTGGTCCTGAACATCTCTAAAACTAAGAGCAAGTTCTAGACCTCAGCTGAATCTGGTAATGAATGGTGTGGCTGTTGAACAAGTTGAGGAGACTAAATTACTTGTCGTTACCTTAGATTGTAAACTATCATGGTCAAAACATATAGATTCAATGGTTGTAAAGATGGGGAGAGGTCTGTCCGTAATAAAGAGATGCTTTTTTGACACCACACTCCAAAAAGCAAGTTTTGTCTAATCTTGTTTATTGTCCAGTCATTTGGTCCAGTACTGCAAGGAAATACCTAGTTAAGCTGCAGCTGGCCAAAACAGAGCGGCACATCTTGCTCTTCGCTGTAATCAGAGGGCTGATATTAATACTATGCGTGCCAGTCTCTCTTGGCTAAGAGTTGAGGAGAGACTGACTTCATCACTTCTTCTTTTTATAAGAAACATTCATGTGTTGAAAATCCCAAATTGTTTGCATAGTGAACTTACACACAGCTCTGACACACACACTTAACCCACCAGACATGTCACCATGGGTCTTTTCACAGTCCCCAAATCCAGAACAAATTCAAGAAAGCGTACAGTATTATATAGAGCCATTATTGCATGGAACTCCGTTCCATCTCATATTGCTCAAATAAACAGCAAACCTGGTTTCAAAAAACAGATAAAGCAACCCCTCACGGTACAACACCTCTCCCCTATTTGACCTAGATAGTTTGTGTGTATGTATTGATATGTAGGCTACGTGTGCCTTTTTAAAAAATGTATGTAGTTCTGTCCTTGAGCTCTTCTTGTCTATTAATGTTCTGTATTATGTAATGTTTCATATTTTGTGTGGACCCCAGGAATAGTAGCTGCTGCTTTTGCAACAGCTAATGGGGATCCTAATAAAATACAAAAATACAAAATCTGGACAAGAGGAATACCTATGTAAGAATGCTGTTCATTGACTATAGCTCAGCATTCAACACCATAGTACCCTCCAAGCTCATCATTAAGCTTGAGGCCCTGGGTCTCAACCCCGCCCTGTGCATTTGGGTCCTGGACTTCCTGACGGGCCGCCCCCAGGTGGTGAAGGTAGGAAACAAAATCTCCACTTCGCTGATCCTCAACACTGGGCCCCCACAAGGGTGTGTGCTCAGCCCCCTCCTGTACTCCCAGTTCACCAATGACTGCGTAGCAATGCACGCCTCCAACTCAATCATCACGTTTGCAGACGACACAACAGTAGTAGGCTTGATTATCAACAACGATGAGACAGCCTACAGGGAGGAGGTGAGGGCTCTCGGAGTGTGGTGCCAGGAAAATAACCTCTCACTCAACGTCAACAAAACAAAGGAGATGATCGTGGACTTCAGCCACTGCCTGTTCACCCCGCTATCATCCAGAATGTGAGGTCAGTACAATTGCATAAAAGCTGGGACCGAGAGACTGAAAAACAGCTTCTATCTCAAGGCCATCAGACTGTTAAACATCCATCACTAGCCCAGAGAGGCTGCTGCCTACATACAGACTTGAAAATCACTGGCCACTTTAATAAATGGAACACTAGTCACTTTAATAATGCCACTTTAATAATGTTTACATATCTTGCATTAACCATCTCATATGTATATACTGTATTCTATACTATCTATTGCATCTTAGCCTATGCCGCTCTGACAATGACATTGCTCATCCATATATTTATATATTCTTATTCCATTCCTTTACTTAGATTTGTGTGTATTAGATATTTGTTGTGGAACTGTTAGATATTACTTGCTAGATATTGCTGCACTGTCGGAACTAGAAGCACAATCATTTCGCTACACTCACAATAACATCTGCTAACCATGTGTTTGTGACCAATACATTTGATTTGATTTGAAATCTATGACAAGACTTGAAAATGGCTGTCTAGCAATGATCAACGACCAACTTGACAGAGCTTGAAGATTAATGTGCAAATATTTTACAATACAGGTGTGTAAAACTCTTAGAGACTCACAGCTGTAATCACTGCTAAAGGTGATTCTCCTTCAGGGGAGTGAATACTTACAGTACCAGTCAAATGTTTGGACACACCTACTCACTCAAGGGTTTTTCTTTATTTTTTACTATTTTCTACACTGTAGAATAATAGTGAAGACATCAAAACTATGAAATAACACATATGGAATCATGTAGTAATCAAAACAGTGTTAAACAAATCCAAATATATTTTGTATTTGAGATTTTTCAAATAGCCACCCTTTGCCTTGATGACAGCTTTGTACACTCTTGGCATTCTCTCAACGAGCTTCACCTGGAATGCTTTTCCAACAGTCTTGAAGGAGGTCCCACATATGCTGAGCACTTGTTGGCTGCTTTTCCTTCACTCTGCGGTCCAACTCATCCCAAACCATCTCAATTGGGTTGAGGTTGGGTGATTGTGGAGGCCAGGTCATCTGATGCAGCACTCCATCACTCTCCTTCTTGGTAAAATAGCCCTTACACAGCCTGGAGGTGTGTTGGGTCATTGTCCTGTTGAAAAACAAATGATAGTCCCACTAAGCCCAAACCAGATGGGATGGCGTATCACTGCAGAATGCTGTGGTAGCCATGCTGGTTAAGTGTGCCTTGAATTCTAAATAAATCACAGACAGTGTCACAAGCAAAGCACCCCCACACCATAACACCTCCTCCTCCATGCTTTACGGTGGGAAATACACATGCGGAGATCATCCGTTCACCCACACCGCATCTCATAAAGCCATGGCGGACGGAACCAAAAATCTCCAATTTGGACTCCAGACCAAAGGACAAATGTCCACCGGTCTAATGTCCATTGCTCGTGTTTCTTGGCCCAAGCAAGTCTCTTCTTCTTATTGGTGTCCTTTAGTAGTGGTTTCTTTGCAGCAATTCGAACATGAAGGCCTGAACAGTTCATGTTGAGATGTGTCTGTTACTTGAACTCTGTGAAGCATTTATTTAGGCTGCAATTTCTGAGGCTGGTAACTCTAATGAACTTATCCTCTGCAGCAGATGTAACTCTGGGTCTTCCTTTCCTGTGGCGGTCCTTATGAGAGCCAGTTTCATCATAGCGCTTGATGGTTTTTGCGACTGCACTTTCAACGTTCTTGAAACGTTCCGTATTGACTGACCTTCATGTCTTAAAGTAATGATGGACTGTCGTTTCTCTTTGCTTATTTGAGCTGTTCTTTCCATAATATGGACTTGGTCTTTTACTAAATAGGGCTATCTTCTATATACCACCCCTACCTTGTCACAACACAACTGATTGGCTCAAAAGCATTAAGAAGGAAAGAAATTCCACAAATTACCTTTTAAGAAGGCACACCTGTTAATTGAAATTCATTCCAGGTGACTCCTCCATGAAGCTGGTTGAGAGAATGCCAAGAGTGTGCAAAGCTGTCATCAAGGCAAAGGGTGGCAACTTTGAAGAATCTCAAATATAAATATATATTTTGATTTGTTTAACACTTTTCTGGTTACTACATGATTCCATGTGTGTTATTTCATAGTTTTGATGTCTTCACTATTATTCTACAATGTAAAACATAGTACAAATAAGAAAAACACTTGAATGAGTAGGTGTGTCCAAACATTTGACTGGTAGTGTATGTAAATTAGATACTTCTGTATTTCATTTTCAATACATTTGCAAAAAAACATGTTTTCACTTTGTCATCATGGGGTATTGTGTGTAGATGGGTGAGAAAAATTCAGGCTGTATACAAAATGTGGAATAAGGCAAGGGGTATGAATACTTTCTGAAGGCATTGTATATGGCATATGGGGCCTGCATATACAGTAATTCAGCTAATATACAGTGGCTTGCGAAAGTATTCACCCCCCTTGGCATTTTTCCTATTTTGTTGCCTTACAACCTGGAATTTAAATAGATTTTTGGGGGGTTTGTTTAATTTCATTTACACAACATGCCTACCACTTTGAAGATGCTAAATATATTTTATTGTGAAACAAACAAGAAATAAGACAAAAAAACTGAAAACTTGAGCGTGCATAACTATTCACCCCCCCAAAGTCAATATTTTGTAGAGCCACCTTTTGCAGCAATTACAGCTGCAAGTCTCTTGGCATATGTCTCTATAAACTTAGCACATCTAGACACTGGGTTTTTGCCCATTCTTCAAGGCAAAACTGCATCCCAGTCTCAAATCTCTGGAAGACTGAAACAGGTTTCCCTCAAGAATTTCCCTGTATTTAGCGCCATCCATCATTCCTTCAATTCTGACCAGTTTCCCAGTCCCTGCAAATGAAAAACATCCCCACAGCATGATGCTGCCACCACCATGCTTCACTGTGGGGATGGTGTTCTCGGGGTGATGAGAGGTGTTGGGTTTGCGCCAGACATAGCGTTTTCCTTGATGGCAAAAAAGCTCAATTTTAGTCTCATCTGACCAGAGTACCTTCTTCCATATGTTTGGGGAGTCTCCCTCATGGCTTTTGGCGAACACCACACGTGTTTGCTTATTTTTTTCTTTAAGTAATGGCTTTTTCTGGCCACTCTTCCGTAAAGCCCAGCTCTGTGGAGTGTACGGCTTAAAGTAGTCCTATGGACAGATACTCCAATCTCCGCTGTGGAACTTTGCAGCTCCTTCAGGGTTATCTTTGGTCTCTTTGTTGCCTCTCTGATTAATGCCCTCCTTGCCTGGTCTGTGAGTTTTGGTGGGCGGCCCTCTCTTGGCAGTTTGTTGTGGTGCCATATTCTTTCCATTTTTTAATAATGGATTTAATGGTGCTCCGTGGGATGTTCAAAGTTTTTGATATTTTTTTATAACCCAACCTTGATCTATACTTCTCCACAACTTTGTACATGACCTGTTTGGAGAGCTCATTGGTTTTCATGGTGCCGCTTGCTTGGTGGTGCCCCTTGCTTAGTGGTGTTGCAGAACCTGGGGCCTTTCAGAACAGGTGTATATATACTGAGATCATGTGACAGATCATGTGACACTTAGATTGCACACAGGTGGACTTTATTTAACTAATTATGTGACTTCTGAAGGTAATTGGTTGCACCAGATCATATTTAGGGGCTTCATAGCAAAGGGGGTGAACACATATGCACGCACCACTTTTTCATTATTAATTTTTTAGAATTCTTTGAAACAAGTTATTTTTTTCATTTCACTTCACCAATTTGGACTATTTTGTGTATGTCCATTACATCAAATCCAAATAAAAATAATTTAAATTACAGGTTGTAATGCAACAAAATAGGAAAAACGCCAAGGGGGATGAATACTTTGCAAGGCGCTGTATACAGATTTTTAAAAACTTCTTATACAGAATATTTTGAAATGTTTTAACACACCGCTGCAAATAACCATACAAATAACCCAAAAGGTGCTATCTAGAACCTAAAAGGGTTCTTTGGCTGTCTCCATAGGAGAACCCTTTGAATAACTATTTCTGGTTAAAAGTAGAACCCTTTTGGTTCCAGGTATAACCATTTTGTGTTCCAAGTAGAACCTTTTCCACAAAGGGTTCTATATGGAACCCAAAAGGGTTCTACCTGGAACCATCAGGGTTCTCCTATGGGGACAGTCGAATAACCCTTTGGGAACGCTTTTTTCTAAGAGTGTACAAAGATAACATCAATGAATACATAGGCTTGCATATCGCTAAAATATTTGCTAGCCATTGGACTACATACGAACTTCAGTCTGCCTGGTGATTAACTTCGTTTGGATGTTCCATTTGAATATTTTATCGCCCTCATTCCGCTCTGTTAAGGACGCTGCTGTTTGATATTTGCTCTGTGTAGTGACATGTTTAACTGTACCTGAATCCTCCAGTCATCGCCCTTGGATAATAGATGTCACTACGAGGCATGCTATAGCCCCTCGGTCTTGGGAGACAGCGATCGCAGGGTTCCTCCATCCTCTTTTATTACAAATGTGGACATGAGCTAAATCAATCCAGATGCCATGTGAGGCTGCTGTGAGTGTTCATCACTAACAGCTCCCTGTAGATGGCCCATCCTTCCCCTCTATGACAGCCCTCTTCCACTCTCTCTTCCTTCCTCCCTCCCTCACTCGCTCACTCTTTCATTCATTCAGTCTCTCTCTCTTGCTCTCAGTTTTTATCTCTTTTTAAGTCTCTCAGTCTCTCTCTTTCTCTCTCTCTCTCTGACTCACTCTCTTGCTTGTAGTCTCCCTTTCTCTTCTCTCTCTCTCTCTCTCTCTCTCTCTCTCTCTCTCTCTCTCTCTCTCTCTCTCTCTCTCTCTCTCTCTCTCTCTCTCTCTCTCTCTCTCTCTCTCTCTCTCTCTCTCTCTCTCTCTCTCTCTCTCTCTCTCACTCTCTCACTCTCTTTCTCTCTCATTCTCTCTCTCTTTCTCTCTCTCTCTCCTTCCTGAACACACCTCAGAGGTGAACAGACTGCAGAGCAACAATGTGGGAACAGCAGCACAGCTTACGACCCCATAAAACCAGAAGAACCCTCGACCCCCAATCACCAACCTTCTGGAGGACTAACACATGCATGCACACACACACGCATATTCAGACACACACATTCAGACACGCACGCACGCACACACACATACACACACACACACACACACACACACACACACACACACACACACACACACACACACACACACACACACACACTCTGTAGCGCTCTAGTGAGCACATATCAAAGCTATGGATTAATCTCAAGCACAGACGTAAAAGGAGGAATACCACAAGTAAAAAGCGACACTGCCCACCAATATAACTACAGTAACTAGCAAATGCCATCATCCAGCTCCACATAAAAAAACCTGTGGGGCCTTGAGGCACCGCTGCACGTACTGTACAGCTGGGATGATGGTGTGAAAGGACAGAGGAGAGAGAGAGAGAGGGCAGAGGCAGATCTTATGGGAGGCCAGGAGGCGCGGGTTACGGGTGCATGAGCGAGCGATCACGTTTGCTTAGGCTCAACGACAACGCGGGCAGGCAGGCAGGGAGGCGACCCTGAGAGAAGAAGGCATTGAGGCTGGAATACAAATCAGAGACCGGGAGGGGTAGGAGGAGGAGAAGGAAGAGGAGGAGGAGGGGGAAGTGGAGGAGGGGGAGGAGGGGGAGGAGGAGGAGGAGGAGGAGGAAGAGGGGGAGGGGGAGTGGGAGGAGGAGGAGGAGGAGTGGATTGTGAGGAGGAGGAGGAGGTTGTGGGGAGGTATGCAGCGGTAGTGGCAGCCCACCCCTTCACCTGCCCTCTTCTGGATCATTACTGTGTCTCAAATGGCACCCTATTCATTATGGACCCTGGTCAAAAGGAATGCACTATATAGGGAATAGGGTGCCATTTGGGATGCACTACTGACTGATAACATTCTCAGAAGCTAGGGCTGGGACAATAGGGAATTACATTTTAAAAAATAAGTATTTTGTAGGATTAATATTACATTACAGCACAGTGTCTTTCATTTAATCCTCAATCAAAAGAAAATAACCAACACAAACTCCTGATGAACGTGGCTTGCAATCACTGGGTGGTCTTTTTCAAAACAATAAAATATGCCTGTCAAAAAAGGTATGTTGTTCTAGAATGTTTTTTTCTTGTTTACAATGAAAAAAGCCCTCTGTAAGACACAACCTATAGTAACTCATTATCTTCACAGGCTGTCCAACACTCATTGGCATAGTCATCTTATCACCACTGCTATCAGCCATGCATCCCATTCAATGAAACCTCCCTTCCTCCCTGTCCCTCTCTAACTCTACGTCTCTGTCTCCGTCTCCCTCTCCCTCCCTCCCTGCAGATTGCTTGTTGAGAACAATTGAAATTACCAGAGTAATTGGTTTTTTAAGGGGTGACTATAAACAATCATTGACACCATTGACCTTATATTGCACTTGCTGGTGTTCATCATTGACACTCACTGAAATGACCACTGGGTTTTATGGGGAGTCGGTTAGCTGTATTTGAATTTGTATTATTGAAAGGCAGCAGCTACTCTTCCTGGGGTCCAGCAAAATTAAGGCAGTTATACAATTTTAAAAACATTACAATGCATTTCACAACAGATTTCACAACACATTACATTTGTGCCCTCAGGCCACTACTCTACTACCACATACACTACATGACCAAAAGTATGTGGACACGTGCTCAACGAACATCTCATTCCAAAGTCATGGGCATTAATATGTAGTTGGTCCCCCCTTTGCTGCTATAACAGCCTCCACTCTTCTGGGAAGGCTTTCCACTAGATGATGGAACACTGCTGCATTCATCCACAAGAGCATTAGTGAGGTCGGGCACTGATGTTGGGCGACTAGACCTGGCTCGCAGTTGGTGTTCCAATTCATCCCAAAGGTGTTCGATGGGGTTGAGGTCAGGGCTCTGTGCAGGCCAGTCAAGTTCTTCCACACCGATCTCGACAAACCATTTCGGTATGGGACCTCGCTTTGTGCAAAGGGGCATTGTCATGCTGAAACAGGAAAGGGCCTTCCCCAAACTGTTGCCACAAAGTTGGAAGCACCGAATAATCTAGAATGTCATTGTATGCTGTAGCGTAAATATTTCCCTTCACTGGAACTAAGGAGCCTAGCCCGAACCATGAAAAACAGCCCCAGAACATTATTCCTCCTCCACCAATCTTTACAGTTGCACTGCATTTGGGCAGGTAGTGTTTTCCTGGCATCTGCCAAACCCAGATTTGTCAGTCGGACTGCCAGATGGTGAAGCGTGATTCATCACTCCAGAGAGCACGTTTCCACTGCTCCAGAGTCCAATGGTGGCAAGCCTTGCACCATTCCAGCCGACGCTTGGCATTGCGCATGGTGATCTTAGGCTTGTGTGCGGCTGCTCGGCCATGGAAACCCATTTCATGTAGCTCCTGACAAACAGTTATTGTACGGACGTTGCTTCCAGAGGCAGTTTGGAACTCGGTAGTGAGTGTTGCAACCGAGGCCAGACACACTTCAGCACTCAGCGGTCCCGTCCGTAAGCTTGTGTGGCCTACCACTTTGCGGCTGAGCCGTTGTTGCTCCGAGACGTTTCCACTTCACAATAACAGCACTTACAGTTGACCAGGGCAGCTCATGCAAGGCAGAAATTTGACAAACTGACTTGTTGGAAAGGTGGAATCCTATGACGGTGCCACGTTGAAAGTCACTGAGCTCTTCAGTAAGGCCATTCTACTGCCAGTGTTTCTCTATGGAGATTGCATGGCTGTGTGCTCAATTTTATACACCTGTCAGCAACGAGTGTGGCTGAAATATCCGAATCCACTAATTTCAAGGGGTGTCCACATACTTTTGTATATATTGTATATCTACAACACAAAATCCATGTGTATGTATATAGTGTGTATGTTATCGTGTTTCTGTGTGTATGCATGTGTCTCTTTACTGTCCCCGCTGTTCCATGAGGTGTATTTTTATCCGTTTTTTAAAATCTGATTTTATTGCTTGCATGAGTTTCTTGATGTCGAATAGAGTTCTATGTAGTCATTGCTATATGTAGGACTGTGCACCTCCCATTATCTGTTCTGGACTTGAGGACTGTGACAGTGGACAGTACTGTAGTATAGGCAGCCTATCTCTGTGTCTCTCTCTCTCTCTGTCTCTGTCTCTGTCTCTGTGTCTGTCTGTCTGTCTGTCTGTCTGTCTGTCTGTCTGTCTGTCTGTCTGTCTGTCTCTCTCTCTCTCTCTCTCGCTCTCTCTGTCTCTCTCGCTCTCGCTCTCTCTGTCTCTGTCTCTGTCTCTGTCTCTGTCTCTCGCTCTCTGTCTGTCTCTCTCTATCTCTCTGTCTCTGTCTCTGTCTCTATCTCTGTCTCTCTCTGTGGGGGTTGGCTAGCAGTGTGACAGTGGATGGACAGTACAGTAGTAAAGTCTAGCCTACCTTGTTGGGGTTTGTGGCGGTGAGTATCCAGACACACTGAGCGTTGGACTCATACTGGATGGGGAAGTTGGGCGAAGTGAATGTACCAGAAGGACCTTGAAGGTTAGAGCCGCATGTTTTCACTGTGAAAGGAAAGAGAAAGAGATTAGAGAAAAAGAAAGACATGGAAATAAGGAAGGTTATTTATTTGGACCCTGACATTCAACAACCTGGGAAACACAAAAGTTGTGGTTAATTGGAGACAGATGTTGCCAAATGCTGTGTGTGTGTTTGTTTGCGTGTGTGTAGGGAGTCGCTTTAGGTGTATTGATTTGGCTAACATTTAATGCTCATATTAATGAAATATCGTCAAGACACCAGGGCCCGTTTTCTTGGGCTATATTCAACTTAAAATTATACTTTAATATATTATTGATAGAGCCTGCTGCTATCTGAACCAGAACAAGTCATTTAAGGCAATACCATTTTATACTCAGATGACTAGTTAAACCCCACCACGGCCTTATTCATCATCTTAATGGAGAAACACCAGTCATTATTTGTTAAATACAGACACGGCTTGTCTGTGTCCCGTCTGTCCTGTCTGTCTTCCAAATGCACTGACAGCTATCAAAGATTACCGGGCTTGCGGTTAAGGCAGGCTAAAAAAAAGTTTGTGGAATAGCATTCTGGAACAGGACACTACTATGACTATAAAGTCTTTGTTATTGGTGCCGTTCATCAGCAACAATGCCAAAGTGACAATGTTGTGATGGTGGGAAGACAAGGCTCTGTTATGTCCCAAATGGCACCCTATTCCCTATTTAGTGCACTACTTTTGACCAGGGCCCATAGGGCTTTTGTCAAAAATAGTGCACTATGTTGGGAATAGGGTGCCATTTGGGATGTATGCTCTATTATCTCCTATAGGCAGCAGGTTTTATCAGTCTCTAACATCTTGATTGCTTTTGAAAATAAATGAGTCATTATCTCTGTATGCAGCATGGTGGCAACACCGATGACTCTGTAGACCCTTCAGGTATAATCCACACTCTGCTGGTCTGCTCAGAAAGTCACTGGCACATTGAGACGAACGGCATCACTAAAGTAGCCTTGAACACATTGTACTATACGGTCACACATAATGCATACATTTAAAGAACTTGGGTTAATTCAAGAAAACATACATTTACACAATAACTTTCCCCATGGTCAGATAAAGTCACAAAATGGTTTTGGGTAATGTCAAATACCACTACTGCTACTATATCTAACAGGTAGACTCCCTTCACTGGTAGATGCTTCCCCTTTGTGTGTGGGCAGTAGTTTGTAGGTACTTTGTTAGCATTGCTATGGCAGATTCCATTGAATTTCAACGATGGTTTTTTACATCAACGGCCAGATATGGAGTACTTCCAGTATCAACCACATAACTAGAATGAGTAAAACGGGCCTCCCCATTCAAGTCAATGATGCCATAATGTGTGGACTGGCAGCCATTTTGAGTGTACTCATAGGATTAAAGCAGGAAGTAGAAGTAGAAAGTGTCCCATTCAGTCTCTGCTTTATTAACATTATTCATTATATTTCAATGGTATCAACCCAGGAGAGATGAGCCAATGAGCAAGCAGAGAATGTCATTCCTGGGTATTTATAATGTCTGAGTCGTCCTCATAATAAGAGATGTGAACGACTGTCACTTTGGAGGTTATGTAATATCCTTGAGCTGGTGAGCTACAATAAAACAAATGGCACCGGGCTGATTGAATCCCCCACTAATGTTTAAAATACAGGAAATAATAGACATGGAGTCGATCAACTATCTCATCAGCCTTAGCTATGAGAGCAATGAGCATTCCCATTGTGTGTCAGTAAGGGGAATACGATTTCTTCTTCTCAATACGACTTCGCTAATTAGTCTTACTTTTTTAAATAAACGCAACACACTTCCTATAACAATCTCATTATGGGAGAGCAATAACAGATCCGCACTGAAAAAGAGAGAGAGAGAGATACAGACAGAGACCGCGATAGAGAGAGAGAGAGAGAGAAAACAGAGCACCAATGAATAGTTAAATTGAAATTTATGATTAACTCTGTGTACCCTTGGGCTGTCCTGAAAATATAGATCTAGGCAATTTTCTGCATGATTTCAAGTGGCATCTTCCTTAATTAGTTTGTGCAGCCTTTAGCCGCAGGAACAAACAGACACGCGGGTGACAGCCAGCCAGTGATTTAGTGGCCAGCTAAAGGTCAGAGTACCACGGCGAGAAAGAAAGTGCCGTAGAGGAAGGGAGGGGAGGAGAGGTGGGTGGAGGTGTGACGGGATCAGGGGACTGTGACACAAACACAGGGGACAGACATACACAATGGGCTCAGGGAGGGAGGGGGGTAGTCAGGGGATTTATTCTGTGATAATATGGTGCTATGGAAGGTGGTATGTCTCTCTCTCTCTCTCTCTCTCTCTCTCTCTCTCTCTCTCTCTCTCTCTGTACGTATGCCAGTTTGTGTGTGTGTGTATGTATACTGAACAACAATATAAACTCAACATGTAAAGTGTTGGTCCCATGTTTCATGAACTGATATAAAAGATCCCAGAAATGTTCCATAGGCACAAAAAGCTTATTTCTCTCAAATTTGGTGCACAAATTAGTTTACATCCCTGTTAGTGAGCATTTCTCCTTTGCCAAGGTAATCCATCCACCTGACAGGTGTGGCATATCAAGAAGCTGATTAAACAGCATGATCATTACACAGGTGTACCTTGTGCTGGGGACAACAAAAGGCCACTCTGAAATATGCAGTTTTGTCACACAACACAATGCCACAGATGACTCAAGTTTTGAGGGAGCGTGCAATTGGCATGCTGACTGCAGGAAAGTCCACCAGAGCTGTTGCCAGAGAATTTAATGTTCATTTCTCTACTATAAGCCGCCTCCAACATCGTTTTAGAGAATTTTAAAGTATGTCCTACCGGCCTCACAACCGAAGACCACGTGTATGGCTACCGTGACGAGATCCTGAGGCCCATTGTGAGGACCATTTATTTTAAGGTATCTGTGACCAACAGATGCATATCTGTATTCCCAGTCATGTGAAATCCATAGATTAGGGACTAATGAATTTATTTCAATTTACTGATTTTGTCATATGAACTGTAACTCACTAACATCTTTGAAAATGTTGCGTAATTTTTTTTCAGAATATTATGTGTGTAAGTATGTCTGCTTGTTTGTTTGTGTCTGCATGTTTGTTTCTTTTTGTTTGTATCTATCTGTGTGTGTGTGTGTGTTTGTGTGTGTGTGAGAGAGATAAAGAGAGAGAGAGAGAGAGAGAGAGAGAGAGAGAGAGAGAGAGAGAGAGAGAGAGAGAGAGAGAGAGACACACAGAGAGAGGGGAGACAGAGATAGTTAAAAGGAGAGCGAGAGAAAGAGAGATAGGAAAGAGAGATACTGAGAAAGAGAGAGAGACAGAGACAGAGACAGAGACAGAGACAGAGAGGTGAATCTGTGTGTGTATGCTTGTGTGTGTGTCTCTGTTTAAGCGTGTGTCTGTTGATGCGTCCATGTATGTCTCCACCATGGGGAGTCTTGTTCTCAGTGCTCCTGCAACCCAGTGGTGAAGGCAGCTGGCCTGATAGTAGACAGAGATCTCATCCAGTGGTGAAGGCAGCTGGCCTGATGTCACGTCTCCTCCCGTTGCTCCCCTCCGGCGCTCTGATTCGCCGGTCTACTGAGCCACCGGTCTGAGCGCACCACCTTGGCAAACACAGGAATGGAAACCCAAGGCACCCTAATCCTCCAGCGCACCTGCACCTCATCATCTCATCACCACCACTATATAGCCCTGGACTGTTGGTTCATTGTTGTGTGTAATTGTTAGCGTTGTGTCGTTTACTCGGTCTTTGTTATTGTCTTTCTCATTGTTAAGTAAACCTTGACCTTGTTAATTCCTGTGTCTGCGTCCTGCCTCTTCGTATCCTCAGTACTCGTCACACCTGATAGTAGACAGAGATCTCACCCAGTGGTGAAGGCAGCTGGCCTGATAGTAGACAGAGATCTCACCCAGTGGTGAAGGCAGCTGGCCTGATAGTAGACAGAGATCTCACCCAGTGGTGAAGGCAGCTGGCCTGATAGTAAACAGAGATCTCACCCAGTGGTGAAGGCAGCTGGCCCGATAGTAGACAGAGATCTCACCCAGTGGTGAAGGCAGTTAGCCTGATAGTAGACAGAGATCTCACCCAGTGGTGAAAGCAGCTGGCCTGATAGTATACACAGATCTCACCCAGTGGTGAAGGCAGCTGGCCTGATAGTAGACAGATATCTCACCCAGTGGTGAAGGCAGCTGGCCTGATAGCCTGCAGGGCCCCGGAGACAGAGACGCAGACCTCACACAGTGTCTGGTAACATGGTGCTTACACACCCGATAACACACTAACACCTCACACCCACTCCTGTCTCACTGTACCACAGTCGTGGCCAAGTAATAAAGGCATGAGCCCTTTAACTCCCTGGCTCCCTATGTCTTTTGTCTCTACCTGTGTCTCTATTTCCATCTCTCTTTATCTCTCTCTTTTGCTCACTCTCTCAGTCTGTTTGTCACTCACTGTCTCGTTAATTTTCTTTCTCACTCCTGTCTGTCTCTTTCTCTTTCTCAGTCTCTCTTTCTCTCTCTCTCACTCTCCATTTCTTTCTCTTTTTACCTCTCTCTGTCACTGTCACTGTAGACAACACAACATAAGCAGTATCACTAAAGTGATGGGCTAAGAGTGGTATTAATAACTCGTCAAAGTCAGTCTCACTAGATAGTCCCTCCATCCCTCAGTGTGCTTCAGGATGTCTGTCTCCACATGTACACAGTGACAACAACGTATGGACATAGAAATGGGATTTGTGACCATTTAATTTTGGGGGCGGCCAGTGTCAGCTAGGCCTCAGGGAAACAGAATCTGTATTCTATCTAGGGGACGTATATCTAGGCATGCCTGTGTTCCGCGGTCTGACAGCTCAATAACTGCTTACTAAATTAAGGGTCTTGGCTCTCCCTGCTGGGTGCATGACGTAACTTATAGCAAGCACACCAAGCAGCCAGATAGAAATGATCTATACAATTAAGGGACACGATGGTGAGAAAACAATTCATTACCTTTCTAACCACCACCTTCAAAAACAAGGAAAGGGATTTCACAAGAGGGACAGGACAGGGATATACGCTCTGGTTCATCTATATGATGAATATTGGCATCCTGCGTCCCGGGAGAGGCAAAATAAAGTCTCTGAAATCTGACTTTGGTTGTCCTTAAGTCGCTTGTTTTTCCCAGTTTTTTTTGTCAAGCAATTTAATAGTTCAGAGATCAAGATTGCAGATCCTTCTCCTTGTGTTATCATCTACAGTATTTGAATGGTGAACTTTCACAAACCCAGCTCTCCCAGAGAGGGATGCCAAGCCAGGGAGATAAGCCACCACTTCAAGACATCAAGATAATTAGCCGTTTGCTGTTGATAAAACACCCTGTTTAACTTGTTTTCTCTCCTATTTTTGGTGTTTTATGTCCACCAACATTCAGGCTGACCTTCCGCTGGGGGAAAACAAGCCAATTCAGCAGAGAGAATAAAGATTAGCTGGTCTGATAGGCGACTGGGAGGAACGGCAGGTACAAAGTAACCTAAAAAACAATGGCCACTGAGAATGATCAATGACATCATTAACCCTGAGCCAAGGTACTTTTCTTTTTTCCCTTCCTGTTTCAACTCCTAATGTGTCTGCATGCACAAACAGGAGTACACTGGTCTCACACACCGACACACACGGACAGGGAGAGACACACACAAGGAGGCAAGCCGGTGCAAGCACGCTGTCACGGATCCCCCCGGTACTGCTGCTCATTCCGTTCACCAGCTCCGGAGGTCTACGTCACCTGTCTTCTAGGCGTCACTGATCTGGTTCATTACCACCAACTCCGGACTGTCTTGTCTCATTACGCACACCTGGTTCCCATTCCCCCTGATTAGGATGTGTATATATGTGCCCTCTGTTCCCTGTTGTCCGTGTCAATTATTGTCCCATGTCCGTTGGTCTCGTGAGTACCGTGTATAGTGCTCTTGTTGTTTACGGGTCTCGTCCCGTGTATTGTGTAGAGATTACACCTCACTCTTTGTTTGGGTTACATCCCTTTTGTATATACACTACTGTTAAAAAGATTGGGGTCACTTAGAATTGTCCTTGTTTTCCATGAAAACATACATGAAATGAGTTTGAATAGGAAATATAGCAAAATGCATAGGAAATGTAGGTTATAAATAATGATTTTTAATAGAAATAATAATTGTGTCCTTCAAACTTTGCTTTCGTCAAAGAATCCTCCATTTGCAGCAATTACAGCCTTGCAGACCTTTGGCATTCTAGTTGTCAATTTGTTGAGGTAATCTGAAGAGATTTCACCCCATGCTTCCTGAAGCACCTCCCATCACATTGCCTCCACCATGCTTGACAGATGGCATCAAGTACTCCTCCATCATCTTATAATTTGGTCTGCATCTCACAAATGTTATTCTTTGTGAACCGAACACCTCAAACTTCGATTCATCTATCCATAACACTTTTTTTCCAATCTTCCTCTGTCCAGTGTCTGTGTTCCTTTTCCCATCTTAATCTTTTCTTTTTATTGGCCAGTCTGATATATGGCTTTTTATTTGAAACTCTGCCTAGAAGGTCAGCATCCCGGAGTCGCCTCTTCACTGTTGACGTTGAGACTGGTGTTTTGTGGGTACTATTTAAGGAAGCTGCCAGTTGAGGACCTGTGAGGCGTCTGTTTCTCAAACTAGACACTCTAATGTATTTGTCCTCTTGCTCAGTTGTGCACCGGGGCCTCCCACTCCTCTTTCTATTCTGGTTAGAGCCAGTTTGTGCTGTTCTGTGAAGGGAGTAGTACACAGCGTTGTACGAGATCTTCAGTTTCTTATCAATTTCTCACATGGAATTGCCTTCATTTCTCAGAACAAGAACAGACTGACGAGTTTCAGAAGAAAGTTCTTTGTTTTTCGCCATTTTGATTCTGTAATCGAACCCACAATTGCTGATGCTCCAGATACTCAACTAGTCTCAAGAAGGCCCGTTTTATTGCTTCTTTAATCAGCACAACAGTTTTCAGCTGTGCTAACATAATTGTAAAAGGGTTTACTAATGATCAATTAGCCTTTTAAAATGATAAACTTGGATTAGCAAACACAACGTGCCATTGGATCACAGGACTGATGGTTGCTGATAATGGGCCTCTGTACGCCTATGTAGATATTCCATAAAAAATCAGCCGTTTCCAGCTACAATAGCCACAACATTAACAATGTCTACACTGTATTTCTGATCAATTTGATGTTATTTTAATGGACAAAAAAAGTGCTTTTCTTTCGAAAACAAGGACATTTCTAAGTGACCCCAGACTTTTGAACGGTAGTGTATATAATGTTTGTGTTGGGTGGAGTAAATAAAACCCCTAATACGTATTCCTGCGCCTGTCTTCAAATCATTATATAACGTGACACACGCATGTTCACCCAACACACGGGCACACATGGAAAGTGGCTGCGGAACATTGCCTGCCCATTTCAAGGTGTAATTTGTAATACTGTCTGCAGTAAAACTCATCATACATAATTTACAGCTAGTCTACCTAACTGCACACAGGACAGTTATGGCAGCAGTGTTAATACCATATGTATATATATACAGTGCCTTCGGAAAGTATTCAGACCCCTTGACTTTTTCCACATTTTGTTACGTTACAGCCTTATTCTAAAATTGATTAAATAGTTTTTTCCCCTCATCAATACCCCATAATGACAAAGCAAAAATAGGTTTTTAGAAATGTTTGCAAATGTATTACGAATAAAAAACTGAAAAATAACATTTACATAAGTATTCAGACCCTTTACTCAGTACTTTGTTGAAGCGCCTTTGGCAGCAATTACAGCCTTGAGTCTTCTTGGGTATGACGCTACAAGCTTGGAACACCTGTATTTGGGGAGTTTCTCCCATTTTCCCTGCAGATCCTCTCAAGCTCTGTCAGGTTGGATGGGAGAGTTGCTGCACAGCTATTTTCAGGTCTCTCCAGAGATGTCCCGAAGCCACTCCTGCGTTGTCTTGGCTGTGTGCTTAGGGTCGTGGTCCCAGTCTGAGGTCCTCAGCGCTCTGGAGCAGGTTTTCATCAAGGATCTCTCTGTACTTTGCTCCGTTCATCTTTGCCTTGATCCTGACTAGTCTCCCTGCCGCTGAAAAACATCCTCACAACATGATGCTGCCACCACCATGCTTCACCGTAGGGATGGTGCCAGGTTTCCTCCAGATGTGACGCTTAGCATTCAGGTTTCATCAGACCAGAGAATCTTGTTTCTCATGGTCTGAGAGTCTTTAGGTGCCTTTTGGCAAACTCCAAGCGGGCTGTCATGTGCCTTTTACTGAGGAGTGGCTTCCTTCTGGCGACTCTACCAAAAAAAGGCCTGATTGGTGGAGTGCTGAAGAGATGGTTGTACTTCTGGAAGGTTCTCCCATCTCCACAGAGGAACTCTAGAGCTCTGTCAGAGTGACCATCGGGTTCTTGGTCACCTCCCTGACCAAGGCCCTTCTCCCCCGATTGCTCAGTTTGGCCAGGCGGCCAGCTCTAGGAAGAGCGTTGGTGGTTCCAAACTTCTTCCATTTAAGAATGATGGAGGCCACTGTGTTCTTGGGGACCTTCAATGCTGCAGACATTTTTTTGGTACCCTTCCCCAGATCTGTGCCTCGACACAATCCTGTCTCTGAGCTCTACGGACAATTCCTTCGACCTCATGGCTTGGTTTTTGCTCTGACATGCACTGTCAACTTTGGGACCTTATATAGAGAGGTGTGTGCCTTTCCAAATCATGTCCAATCAATTGAACTTACCACAGGTGGACTCCAATCAAGTTGTAGAAACATCTCAAGGATGATCAATTGTCACGCTTGTTGACAGATGAAGCGGACCAAGGCGCAGCGTGATAAGCGTACATTCTTTATTGAGTACACACACGAACCAAAACAATAAACCAAACGATACGTGAAGTCCTAGGTTATACACAAAACCTTACGGAACAAGATCCCACAAAATACTAGTGCCAAACAGGCTGCCTAAGTATGGTCCCCAATCAGAGACAACGAGCTACAGCTGTCTCTGATTGGGAACCACCCTGGCCAACATAGATATAAACGAATTAGAACAAAAGCATAGAAAATGTAACAGAAACTCCACACCCTGGCTCAACATTTAAGAGTCCCCCGAGCCAGGGCGTGACAGTACCCCCCCCAAAGGCGCGGACTGCGACCGCGCCACATCAACACAACGGGGTAGGGGCCGGGTGGGCATTCCGCCTCGGAGGCGGATCCGGCTCCGGGCGTGACCACCACTCTCTCTCTACCCCCCCGTAGCGCCCCTGGTCTGGTCTGGCCCCGCTGGCCGGAGCTGGACTGGACACCGGTGGAGCGGATTGCTCTGGCTCCGGTGTGGAGCAGCTGACCGGTGCCGGACCAGGCACCGGTGGAACAGGCACGGACCGTGCCGGACTGACGACGCGCACCACTGGCTTGGTGCGGGGAGCAGGAACAGGCCGGACCAGGCTGGCGACGCGCACCACTGGCTTGGTGCGGGGAGCAGGAACAGGCCGGACCGGGCTGGCGACACGCACCACAGGCTTGGTGCGAGGGACAGGAACAGGCCGGACCGGGCTGGCGACGCGCACCACTGGCTTGGTGCGGGGAGCAGGAACAGGCCGGACCGGGCTGGCGACGCGCACCACAGGCTTGGTGCGAGGGACAGGAACAAGCCGGACCGGGCTGGCTACGCGCACCACTGGCTTGGTGCGGGGAGCAGTAACGGGCCGGACCGGGCTAGCGACGCGCACCACTGGTTTGGTGCGAGGGACAGGAACAGGCCGGACCGGGCTGGCGACGCGCACCACAGGCTTGGTGCGAGGGACAGGAACAGGCCGGGCTGGACTGTGGAGACGGACTGGAGGTCTGGAGCGGAGAACTGACACAACCCGTCCTGGCTGAATGCCTATTTCCACACAATCTGTGTGAGGCATCAGCACAGGACGTACAGGGCTGTGCACTCGTACTGGCACTACAGCACGTGACACTGGCACAGGATATCCAGGACCGAGGAGGGGTACTGGAGGCCACGAACGTTGAGCCGGCACACTCCGTCCTGGCTGCATGCCCACCTTAGCACGACACGTGCGTGGTGCTAGCACAGGACGTACATGACTGTGCTAGCACAGGACGTACAGGACTGTGCCGGAACACTCGCGGCACAGTACGTGGCTCCGCATAACACGGAACCTGCCCAGTCTCACGCTGCCTAGCCTGAGTACGGGGAGTTGGCTCTGCTCTACCTCTAGGCTCCGCCAACCACCCTTCCAGCCCCCCAAACCTGGTGGCCTCCTCTCCTAGTCCGCCGATTCGTCCTGTAGCTGCCTCCAGCAGCCCCGTTGTCCACGCCGTGTGCCCCCCCCAAAAAAATTACTTGGGGTTGCCTCTCGCGTGTCCGTCGTCGGCACGGTTGGCGCCGTTTCTCCTCTCCTGCCTGGGCATTAACTTTTGCCCATGGCCCTCTGCCCGCGAATATGTCCTCCCAAGACCACAATTCGCCCACCTGGGACATCGCCAACTTCTCCTCCTGGGCACGCTGCTTGGTCCTCTGGTGGTGGGATCTTCTGTCACGCTCGTTGACAGATGAAGCGGACCAAGGCGCAGCGTGATAAGCGTACATTCTTTATTGAGTACACACACGAACCAAAACAATAAACCAAACGATACGTGAAGTCCTAGGTTATACACAAAACCTTACGGAACAAGATCCCACAAAATACTAGTGCCAAACAGGCTGCCTAAGTATGGTCCCCAATCAGAGACAACGAGCTACAGCTGTCTCTGATTGGGAACCACCCTGGCCAACATAGATATAAACGAACTAGAACAAAAGCATAGAAAATGTAACAGAAACTCCACACCCTGGCTCAACATTTAAGAGTCCCCCGAGCCAGGGAGTGACATCAATGGAAACAGGATGCACCTGAGCTCAATTTCGAGTCTCATAGCAAAGGGTCTCAATACTTATGTAAATAAGGTATTTCTGTTTATTTTGTTTTATACATTTGCTCAATTAAAAAATTTAAAAAACTTTTCGCTTTGTCATTGCTGATGTATTTTTTATTGAATCCATTTTAGAATAAGGCTGTAACGTAACAAAATGTGGAAAAAGTAAAGGGGTCTGAATACTTTCCTAATGCACTGTATCTGTGGAGGCTGCTGAGGGGAGAACAGCTCATAATAATGGCCTGGAATGGCGCAAATGGAATGGCATCAAACACGTGTTTTTTTGATACCATTCCACAGATTCCGCTCCAGTCATTAGCACGAGCCCGTTCTCCACAATTAAGGTGCCACCAACCTCCTGTGGTATATATTGTACATGTACACATTCATCACATCAACGATCCATCGTGTATGTATGTTTTATTAGCAACATAGTTCAGGATTATATAAGTAAAAAAGTGTTAAAAGTGTTGTTTTGCTAGTTTTAATTAAACAAAAACACAATGTCCTGGCTTTTTCTTTTTACTGATGCACTTAATCATTTCATTACACACTACAATAAAAATATGTTTTGGCATTTGATGTCTATTTATTGGATTGTCCCTGCTAATCGATAGAGTCCAAGTACAACCAAAAAATGACCCTATTCTCTATATAGCGCATGCCTTATAATAAGACTCTAAGAGCCCTGGTCATAAGTTGTGCACTAAATAGGGAATATTTTTTGTCCTCCTAATGAAGTCCAATTGGCTGTGGATACAGCCAGGTTATACGTCATGATATCATAAACTGCCTGGATATATTTAGTCATATCAACATTTGTCCTCTCTACCCTGCTTCAAAGACACTGCTAATCAGAGTAAATTACTGAAAGAAGTGAGAAGAATGCGTCGGCATATCGGCCTAACCATCTGTCTGTTTGTCATGTGACCATATGGCACTAGTGCTCAATACGTATATGCACTGAGATATGGTGGCGGATAAGTCATTTGTGGGACACAAGGACATTGCAGAGTTGACGATTGACAAGAAACAAGATTTATCAAGAGCGCCTGTGACTTGTTTTTATATACAGTAGTGAGCTGTTAAGTTTTGTTTTGATGGGAGGTTTATCAAAGTTTACACTAGCCATTTGGTCACACTTCATAAGATAACTCTTGTAAATAAGAAAGAGAGGCATATTGAATGTTCAAACTGAAAATTATTCAGTGATTGCAAAGTTTTAGCACATCCTCTCTATCGAATGCAATTCTCTCACTGAATAATCATTATCTCAAATTGAATCAAGAAAGAGCACTACCCCTGATATTTTGACCACAAAGTATCATCATACCTACGAATCTTAATTTTATGTTGAGAGACTTTCGGAGTTAATTAGGATAATTAATTTAGATCTATCTTGACCTACTGTAAGAAGCCCCCCTCCTCTTAGGGAACACAACAGCAGTGCCCAGTATAAAACTGTTTAGACTGCTAGATTAGAAAAACAAGATACATAAAATTCTGCTTTAAAGAATCCAAGGTCCAAGCACTCAGGTGGGTTTGAAAGTGAAAAGTGTCTGTGTTTTTACATGCTCTATGTCCATTAAATAAGCCTTAAATATAAAAAGCATATAGCATATAGAAGAACACCTACCGTGTTTTAGCATAGAGCCTTAATCAGGGTGACAGCGTTTCCCAAACTGGTGCACATTTAGGGGTGCAATTTTTTTTATTTCTTCCCTTGCACTACACAGCTGATTTAAATAGTCAAAGCTTGATGATAAGTTCATCATTTGAATCAGTTGTGTAGTGTTAGCGCAAAAAACGTGCACCCCTTGGGGTCCCCAGGACCAAGTTTGGTGTAAGACTACTACATACCCAGTACCATAATTAACCCTCTACGCCATCAGCTGTTTTTAACCATAAAGTAAAAGCTGCTTCTATACAGATCTGTCTGTGCTGTGTAAACAACTCCAACTACAGCCCAAAAAGGTTTACATGATAGCACGAACAGATCTGCCACCAGTTATTACTCAAACAGCATGCTTAGCTTAATAAAAAACTAAAAACTAAACAGATCAATAAACATCTTGTGTCACATCTTAAATCAGGGATGAGCAACGCCAGTCCTTGGGGGCCTGATTGGTTTTACTCATTTGCCCCAGCACCAGCTAACCTGACTCCAGGTAGCCTATTGGTTAAGAGCATTGGGTCAGTAACCGAAAAGTTGCTGGTTTGAATCCCTGAGCTGACTAGGTGAAAAATCTGTTGCTGTGTCCTTCTACAAGGCACTTAACCCTAATTGATTCTATAATTCACTCTGGATAAGAGTGTCTGCTAGAATGTAATCAACTAATAATGGCCTTTAGTTTAAAATGCAATTTGTTTAATCAGCTGTGTTAGCTAGGTATGGGGAGAAAGTGTGACTCCCCTCCGACCCCTGAAGACTGGAGTTACCCATCCCTGATCTAAATATCTAACAGATCGGTCTATAGGAAGTATTTTGGTTGTCTCTTGGTGTCTTGACTAATTATTTTAAATGTAATATAATATTGTCTTTGTGTTGACTTGTCTCTGAGTAGCTGCTGCATGATCTACAGCTAATGGGGATCCTAATAAACTAAGTAAACAGTACTCTGAAGGGAGACATGGGTGTCCTGGGGGGCATTGATCAGGCCGGTCAGTGCCCAGGGTGGAATCACAGTCACACAAGTGACACGATCCGGCATAAATGATATCAGCTGTGTTTAATTGATGAGATAATAATGTCTACACATTTTAGGAAAAACTAACAAGAGGTGAATGCTTCATTAATGACGGGAGAGACAGGAAGGGAGATAGAGAGAGAGAGCTGGGAGAGGGAGCGAAAGAGAGAGAGAGAGAGAGAGAGAGAGAGAGAGAGAGAGAGAGAGAGGGAGAGGGGAGAGGGGAGAGGGAGATGGAAGACTTGCTGGTCTCCCAATATGATCCAGCAAGACAATAATTATGCCTTGAAATAGTTGTCCATTGCCATATCAACTAATTTCAGTACCTAATTACGTATAATTAAACTGTCTGCCTGAAATACTAGAACATTCTCTTCATTTCATTGTTCGCACGGCTGGATAGCACAACCTGAGGATGGCTTTGATGGATGACTGTAGGGCGTGATAGGGAAGATGCTTTAAATGTTACAGACACAGTATAATTTAACTTTGTACTGTGCTATGTTTACTGATCTGCAAAGAGGGTCATCCTAACCACTGGGATGGGATTGGTTGATCAATGTCTGTGTCAACATCAAAATGAACCACGATTGGTTGATGAATGTGTGTGTGTGTGTGTCACAAAAAAGGACCAGGCACACAGGTGGCCCAGCTACGTCTAACAACCTGTCTGCTTGTCACACCGACCCTCCCCTGTGGTAACACTGACTGATCAAACCACAGCATGTCTCTGATCCACTGTTGAACATCATGAACATTACACAGAATCACAAATTATCTTTCAAATCAATCTCCCAGCCAAACCAAGCCAACAAAATGTCCGTCAGTTGAAAATGACAAAGTACTCTGACATTTCCATGAGGGCTCCATATCTATATTCTCAATTAATTTTGGGACCCAGGAGCCATGCCCTGCGTCCCAAATAGCAGCCTATTCCCCATATAGTTTACTTCTTTTGACCAGCCCCCTATGGGCCCTTGTCAAAAGTAGTGCACTAAATAAAGAATAGGGTGCCATTTGGGACGCAGGAGCCATGCAGGCAGTTGCCATGCAGGCAGTTGCCAGGGGTGCTAACTGACCTTTGCAGACGGGGCGGTGGTCACTCCAGGCAGCAAACACCTCGGCTACCCTCTGACAGCTGATGGTCTTGGAGCCCTGGAGCACGTGGTCCTCATTACAGAGGAACTGGACGGTGGCCCCAATGCTGTTGTTGGGAGAGAGGGAACACGCACACGCAAACACACATATACAGGCACACACGGGCGCACACACGCACACACACACACAGGAGTGTTACTACATGACATAGAAACACATGAACTATAGGCCTATCTGTGAACATTAAACAGTAATAAAACACAGATTCCCACTAGGACCATGTGATATTGGAATATAGGGTTTTTTAACACAAGAAAGCCAAATACTGTAAATGAACTGAAAGTATTGATGTACCGCTAACATGTGTTATTGAACTACAAAAATCTTATACCTCAAAATACATCTGCAAGTAATCTCATCTTTGATTTTCCTACACTGTAAAAAAAAAAGCCTGGTTTGAAAGACCTTCGATTTGTTTGAAACTCGGGGCTCGGTTGAGATAATCTGATATCATTCAGATGAAATGGTTCCAGAAACTATTCACCCTGTTCAGATGAACACAAACATGATCCAAAGGGGAAAATTGTGACTCACACTCACACTGATATTCTGAAATGGGCATTTTTCCCACTACACATTACAATAAGCCATAACATAAAGGGTACAAAGTAATTGTTTTCTCGTTGGCATCTCTTAGCTCTTTTCAAATAGAATACCATCTCCACTGCCATCATCACAGTTAAAATCATCAGGGCCCGTATTTATAAAGAGTCTCAGAGTAGGAGAGCTGATCTAGGATCAGGTACCTCATGTCCATTCATTATTATCTAAAAGGCTAATCTGATCCTAGATCAGTTCTCCTACCCTAAGACACGTTATGAATACAGGCTCTGAGCTAAATATTGACCTTATAGGTTTTGCACACATTAAGCTGCTGCTGTCAATATTCCACAGTGAAGTGGTGTGTGTCACGCTCATGAAACTGCACTCATAATGATACCAGAGTACCTTCAGTCTATAATCAATGTCCAGTGCCCTTCCACTCTTAGTGACAGGATATATGGCCCTCTGAGAATAGTCCTGTTAACAGCTGCAGGCTGCAGCTTCTTTTCTTTTGAAGGACCAATTACATTTTACATTTTAGTCATTTAGCAGACGCTCTTATCCAGAGCGACTTACAGTTAGTGGGTGCATACATTTTCATACCAATCATCTTTGTTTTAACTTCATCTGCTTCATCTATGCTGGGCATATAAATATCTCATAAATAACATAGTATTTGTTTTATTTTTGTATTGTTCTTTATAGTTGTGGTGGGAAAAAAACTATGATCAATATGTTCTCCAACACATTGCAACATGCAAGCCACATGAGAGGTGCCTAGGGTTGCAAAATTCCTGTAACTTTCCCCAAATTCCCAGGTTTTGCAGCAATCCCGAGTAGAGGAGATTTCCTGCTTATTCCCTTCTGATTCCAGGAATTTTCCAACTGGGATTTCTGGGAATCCTGGAAATGTTGAGAAAGTTACAGGAATTTTGCAACCCTAGAGGTGCCTTGCCACAGGCTTTGCAAATCCAGTGTCCTGCCTCTCCGGGCCCAGTGGGTGCTATGTTAGTAAGGGTCCATTCTTCACCCCAACATGACCTACCTAAAGTTGGAGCCCACCCTCTTGCCGTTCTCTGGTTCCCCCGGGTCGGGACAGGAGTTGGACGCCTGCTTGATGCCCCCCTCATTCACTGCACAGGGGAGATAAGAGCAGAGCATTATGATACATACAGGAGAGCAGCCAGCGAGGGCCAGAGAGAGAGGACAAAGGCTCTCATGCTGGCCCTGTGTCTCTGTTCTTACACAATAGACACCACACCAACACTCAGCATGTACAGGGTCTTAGGTACACAGCAAGATGGAGGGGGGAGATGGGACAGCTACCACACCAACACTCAGCATGTACAGGGTCAAGATGGTGGAGGAGCAACAGGATCTCATAGTTTCCCTTCGAAATTCGACATATTATGGACAAATGTCTATTTTTGATGCATTCATTCTGCATGGTTACAGAAACAACACAAAGGTTAAAAGTTTAAGCATTAATTCCGAGTGGTTAAGTTTAGGGCTAGGTTTGGGGTAGTCTTAAAACAAAATAATAAAAAACGATGCACTATTAACATCAAGTATCATTGCGTATTCTCACGACTTGCTAGAGCATTGTGAACTGCGGTGGCGCAGTGGTCTAAACAGTGCCCTCTTACTCTGAGCATCATGAGTTTGCGCCCAGTGCTGGGCAATCTATCGAAGTTGTCAAAACCTTTTCAAACGTCCGAAATCGAAGTCTATTTCAAGTGATCAGGCTGGGAGGACAGAAGACTTACATGGACCATTTAGATTCTAGAATATGGCACTGGTTTCATCTCTAAATGGCACTACGTAATACCATGGTAATTATAGTAATATATTCAGGCCCTACGCTCGTCACATACTTCATTTCACATGTCAAACTTGTAATATTCATTTAGCATAAAAGGGCATGATAGCTCAAATGAATGTAGGGCTGTTTGAAAGGTTATACATATAGATACTGTTGGGCTGTATGGATGAATAAGGTGAAGCTTCTTCACTTCGCTGACCAGTGGCCAGTGACCAATAAACTCCATGATATGTGTTGAGTACTTTGAAGCTGGACGTGCTCGTGGAAACCAGTGATAGAGCAGCGTCAACCTTAGCGATCCTAATGCTAACGCGTCACATCTCATCCAGGGGGCATGTTTAATATTCTTACTTTTATGTTTTTTCTTCACTGAGCTTGAAGACTGTTGTGGTGGTGTGGTGGGCACGGGCCTTGTGGATGACATGATTGTGATTCATTTGGATCACTTTCCATCTGAGGCAGAGAGTGGCGTGTCAGTTTTCATTTTCCCTGTGACTAAGCCCCACTCACACCATGGTCATTAACATTATCCACAAACCATGGTCTGACTGGAGGGAGGAGGGGAGGGGAGGGGAGGGAGGGGAGGAGGAGGAGAGGGGGAGGAGAGAGGAGAGGAGATGAGAGAGGAGGGCTAGTGTCTACACCAAGCTAATTACAGACCAACGCTGTGGACCACATCTGACCATGCATCTCAATGCTTTAGAGGTGTTTATGACTGTCAAAAGCCAGCTGCAGCAGCCCATTGTTTGCTGTACCAAATACCTGTCTTTTCAGGAGAAAATAACAGATTTAAATGCTTGTCAGAGGCCAGACTTTGGTCCGGAAGGGTTAAAGGTATTTTGTAATATTTTTGAAATTCTGGTAAATATATAAACCACAGTCAAAATGAACTAGCATTTTGTGTGGCTAGCTAGGCACCTCTTTCTAAGAGACGTGTACTTCCAACACAGTGCTATCTCTGTCAATCGAAAACTATACCCATTTACATCTATTCCGTGTTTCCAAAATAGCTCTGTGGCGTAAAGACAAGCACACTCAAGTCTTGCCACATTTACACTTCCTAACAGGAACACAGTCTTCTATGCTGTTCTTCCAGCCGTTCTGTCCTTTCTATCTCCAACTGCACAGATGGTGTCTATTACTATTGATGTGTCGTGTGGCATGACATGAACACTCAGCTGAGTGCTGTTTATTCGATCCACCAGTCCTAGCTCCATCTCTTGGTCTTGTTTACCGGCTGCCTAATGGAGGATGCCAGTACATAAGGTCAGATAGAAAATAGCTAGCTTGCATAATGCATAATGCTAGGCTGGCTGGATGGGGAATTAGAAGGCTGATGATCAGTGGCTGGGTGTACCACACAATGGCTTGCGTCACAAATAGCATCCTATTCCTGCTTTTGACCGGAGCCCTATTGGCCCTGATCAAAAGGAATGCACTACATAGGGAATATGGGTTCATTTCGGACGTATCCAATATCCTGATTCCTGATTCCTATTTAATTTCCGCTGGGTTTAGTATGAGGTGCTGAAGATGAAGACAGGAACCAATAGGACAGCAGACAGAGCGGAGGGAGCACACAAGTATTTAATAGATGGAAGATCCATGGCACTTTAACGTTTAGGGACTGTAATGAAATTGACTGGAGCTCAGTGTCTTCCAATACAATAATACTATCTCAAAATCTCGGCGGGGAAGGAGTTACAAAATGTGTCTTTGGAAATACAGTAAGGCTTAACTTGAGAAATTGTGAAAAGGGTCTTATACACCATATATTTTGTATATATATTTTAAGGGATTTTTCCGATTTTATTGAACAGAGAGTGAGCCAGGATGACAGTGGGCAAAGATAGAGAGAGATTATGTTAAAGGAAGTAGACCAGATTGACAGTGCGGAAAGATAGAGCGAGATTGTGTTAAAGGGCAGTAGGCCAGATTGATAGTGGGGAAAGATAGAGAGAGATTATGTTGAAGGGAAGTAGGCCAGGTTGATAGTGGGGAAAGATAGAGATAGATTATATTGAAGGGAAGTAGGACAGATTGATAGTGGGGAAAGATAGAGAGAGATTATGTTAAAGGACAAGATAGGCCGAATTCAAACCTATGTACCGACACTGTAGATATGTTCCGGAAGGTAACGCATTACCGCTAGAACAACCAGGCCACACAATAAGGTTATTTTTTATATACACTGCTCAAAAAAATAAAGGGAACACTTAAACAACACAATGTAACTCCAAGTCAATCACACTTCTGTGAAATCAAACTGTCCACTTAGGAAGCAACACTGATTGACAATACATTTCACATGCTGTTGTGCAAATGGAATAGACAACAGGTGGAAATTATAGGCAAATAGCAAGACACCCCCAATAAAGAAGTGGTTCTACAGGTGGTGACCACAGACCACTTCTCAGTTCCTATGCTTCCTGGCTGATGTTTTGGTCACTTTTGAATGCTGGCGGTGCTTTCACTCTAGTGGTAGCATGAGACGGAGTCTACAACCCACACAAGTGGCTCAGGTAGTGCAGCTCATCCAGGATGGCACATCAATGCGAGCTGTGGCAAGAAGGTTTGCTGTGTCTGTCAGCGTTGTGTCCAGAGCATGGAGGCGCTACCAGGAGACAGGCCAGTACATCAGGAGACGTGGAGGAGGCCATAGGACGGCAACAACCCAGCAGCAGGACCGCTACCTCCGCCTTTGTGCAAGGAGGAGCAGGAGGAGCACTGCCAGAGCCCTGCAAAATGACCTCCAGCAGGCCACAAATGTGCATGTGTCTGCTCAAACGGTCAGAAACAGACTCCATGAGGGTGGTATGAGGGCCAAACGTCCACAGGTGGGGGTTGTGCTTACAGAACAACACAGTGCAGGACGTTTGGCATTTGCCAGAGAACACCAAGATTGGCAAATTCGCCACTGGCGCCCTGTGCTCTTCACAGATGAAAGCAGGTTCGCACTGAGCACATGTGACAGACGTGACAGAGTCTGGAGACGCCGTGGAGAACGTTCTGCTGCCTGCAACATCCTCCAGCATGACCGGTTTGGCGGTGGGTCAATCATGGTGTGGGATGGCATTTCTTTGGGGGGCCGCACAGCCCTCCATGTGCTCGCCAGAGGTAGCGTGACTGCCATTAGGTACCGAGATGAGATCCTCAGACCCCTTGTGAGACCATATGCTGGTGCGGTTGGCCCTGGGTTCCTCCTAATGCAAGACAATGCTAGACCTCATGTGGCAGGAGTGTGTCAGCAGTTCCTGCAAGAGGAAGGCATTGATGCTATGGACTGGCCCGCCCGTTCCCCAGACCTGAATCCAATTGAGCACATCTGGGACATCATGTCTCACTCCACCCACCAACGCCACGTTGCACCACAGACTGTCCAGGAGTTGGCGGATGCTTTAGTCCAGGTCTGGGAGGAGATCCCTCAGGAGACCATCCGCCACCTCATCAGGAGCATGCCCAGGCATTGTAGGGAGGTCATACAGGCACGTGGAGGCCACACACACTACTGAGCCTCATTTTTACTTGTTTTAAGGACATTACATCGAAGTTGGATCAGCCTGTAGTGTGGTTTTCCACTTTAATTTTGAGGGTGACTCCAAATCCAGACCTCCATGGGTTGATAAATTTGATTTCCATTGATAATTTTTGTGTGATTTTGTTGTCAGCACATTCAACTATGTAAAGAAAAAAGTATTTAATAAGATTATTTCATTCATTCAGATCTAGGATGTGTTGTTTAAGTGTTCCCTTTATTTTTTTGAGCAGTGTAGTATATCCCCTTGTGACCGACAAAACAAGAGACAGCAATTTTGAAATGTAGGAATATGCAATGAGCCGCACAGAACAATAATTATTTGATAGAATATGCATCACCGGAAAACAATGTTTCTCCCTGCTGAATGAGTGAATGTGGCTTTACCGGCTTTCTGAAGTAGAATATTGTCACGACTTCCGCCGAGGCTGCCTCCCCTCCTTGTTTGGGCAGGCTTCGGCGTTCGTCGTCACTGGCTTACTAACCACTGCCGCCCCAATTATCATCATCACATTTGTCTTGTCTTGTCAATCACACACACCTAGTTCTAATCCCCTCATTAGTCCGTGTATAAGTGTTCTCTCTGCCCCCTTGTCCTTGTGGGTGATTGTTTGAATGTGAGAGTAGTGTAGCTCGGTGGAGCTACTCGTACCATTTTGTTGCCAGGGTAGATATTTCCCCTGTGCCTATGTATTGTATGGAGATACCGTTACAGTGTATTGCCAGGGTAGATAGTTTCCCCTGTGCCTGTTTCGTTTATCGCTATTCTAGCGTATTTTAAGTAACGAAGGAATAAACTGTATTCGGTGATTACCCTCCTGCGCCTGACTCCTTCCATCACACTCATCACAGAATCACCCACCCGCTATGGAGTTAGCGGGAGAAGAGCGCATGCCTGGAGTCGTGGCACGAGTCCAGGAGCATTCCACGATGCTGGCCAGCTTGGGGGAAGCGATGGATCGGGTTCTTCAGGTCATCCAACGCCTGGAGAGGAGAGGACCCGATCTGTCGAGACCAGCTCGCCAAACGGATCCAGCCACCTACACCCCAGCAACAGGAGGGATCCAGATATCCCGACCACGGGCGTTCGATGTGACGGCGGCGCTCTGCCAAGGATTCATCCTCCAACTGGAGCTTTACTTCTCCAGCATCAGGAGAGGGAGAAGGTGTCCGTCCTCGTTTCCTGCCTCTGTGGGAAAGCCCTGGAGTGGGCCAATGCGGTGTGGAACGAAGGAGGAGCCGCGTTGGAGGAGTTCGCTCGCCTTTTTCGGGCGGTCTTCGATCACCCGCCCGAGGGTCGAGAGGCGGGCGAGCGGCTGGTCCACCTAAGGCAGGGGACGAGGACCGCGCAGGACTTCGCGTTGGAGTTTCGGACTCTGGCAGCGGGGTCCAGGTGGAACGAGTAGGCCCTGATCGACCATTTCCGGTGCCATCTGCGGGAGGACGTCCGATGGGAGCTAGCCTGCCGGGACACCATGTTGTCCTTTATGAAACTGGTGGACATGGCCATTCGTTTGGACAACCTGCTGGCAGCCAGAGGACGTCCTGGTAGGGGTCTGCCCGTTTCCACCCCGGATGACTCGGATCCCGAGCTGCTGGAGCTGGGTGGAGCCGCCGTCCAAGAGAGCGGAGGAAGACAGCGACAGTGCCACTCTGGTGGCACGAAGGGACAGTACACCACACGTCGTAGTCAATGTTCTTTTGGGCCTGGAGGCGGAAGGCAGGGCACTCTCGCATCACCCCAAGTATCGAACACCCACACTTATTCAGAGCCCTCTGCTGCGCACTGTACCCTACCTATCCACTTTCCCGATCACACGGTAGTTCCCCAGTGTAAGACACTAGTCGATTCAGGCACAGCTGGGAACTTTATGGACAGGGCATTCGCACGCCGTCAAGGCATTTCATTGGTTCCCCTATCCATTCCACTCCCCATCCGAGCACTTGATAGTCGACCATTAGGGTCCGGGTTTGTAACGGAAGTCACTATACCAGTCACCATGATCACCCAGGAGACACATTGTGAGCAGGTAATTTTTTCCATTATTGAGTCTCCTGCTTTCCCTGTGGTATTAGGTTAATCTTGGCTAGCACTCCACAACCCCACCTTCTCATGGCCACAGAGGGCTCTCACAGGGTGGTCGCGAGAGTGTCAGGGTAGGTGTCTAGGTGTTTCCATTGGTGCAACCACGGTGGAAAGTCCAGACGGTACCTCCACCGTGCACATTCCCCCTGAATACCTCTATTTGGTGCACACGTTTTCCAAGACGCGTGCGACTAAATTACCACCTCATCGGGCGGGGGATTGCGCGATAAACCTTCGGGTAGACGTGGACCTCCCAGGAGTCATGTGTACCCCCTGTCACAGGCTGAAACGGAGGCTATGGAAACATACGTCACCGAGTCCCTGGGCCAGGGGTATATACGTCCCTCCACTTCACCCGCCTCCTCGAATTTCTTCTTTGTGAAGAAGAAAGACGGCGGTCTGCGCCCGTGCATTGATTATTGATCACTGAACAAGGAGACGATTAGATTTAGTTATCCTCTCCCCCTCATTCCTTCAGTGATTGAGTCAATGCATGGGGTGCGCTTCTTCACTAAGCTAGATCTCAGGAGTGCATACAACCTGGTGCGTGTTCGGGAGAGGGATGAGTGGAAGACAGCATTCAGCACAACCAAGGGGCATTATGAATACCTGGTGATGCCCTACGGTTTGATGAATGCTCCATCCGTCTTCCAGTCCTTTGTGAACGAGGTGTTTCGGGACATGCTTGGTCACGGTGTGGTGGTCTACATCGATGACATCCTGGTGTATTACGCTACGCGCGCCGAGCATGTGTCCCTGGTTCGCAAAGTGCTGGCCCGACTGTTGGAGAATGACCTTTATGCCAAGGCAGAGAAGTGTATGTTTTTCTAGCAGTCCGTCTCCTTCCTCGGATACCGCATTACCACCTCAGGTGTGGAGATGGAGGGAGATCGCATTTCAGCCATGCGTAATTGGCCGACTCCAACCACGGTTAAGGAGGTGCAGTGCTTCCTTGGCTTTGCCAACTACTATCGGAGGTTTGGCAAGGTTGCAGCTCCCATTACATCCCTGTTGAAGGGTGGGCCGTCCCGGCTCCGCTGGTCTGCTGAGGCTGACCTGGCCTTCAGGAGACTGCGGGGTCTGTTCACCTCAGCCCTGGTACTGGCCCACCCCGATCCATTACTACCGTTCGTAGTGGAGGTGGATGTGTCCGAGGTAGGGATAGGTGCTGTCCTGTCCCAACGCTCGGGCACGCCGGAGTACATCCGGGCAGCGAGGAGGCTGAATCCTCGCCAGTCCAGATGGGCCCTATTCTTCACCCGGTTTGATTTTACACTGTCATACATTCCGGGTACGAAGTACGTGAAGGCAGACGCACTGTCCCGGCTGTATGACACAGAGGAGAGGCCCAGAGACAACACCCCCATACTCCCGGCCTCCTGCATTGTGGTGCCGGTAGTATGGGCGATGGACGGATATAGAGCAGGCATTACGCACAGATCCATCTCCACCTCAGTGTCCAGCTGGGCTGAGGTACGTGCCTGCTCTTATCCGTGATCGTCTGATCTTCTGGGCACACACATCACCCTCCTCTGGTCACCCAGGTATCGGTCGTACAGTGCGCTGCTTGTTCGGTAAGTTCTGGTGGCCTACCTTGGCTAAGGATGGGAGGGAGTATGTCTCCTCCTGCGCCCAGAGTAAGGCACCTAGGCACCTCCCAGCGGGTAAGTTACAACCTTTACCAGTTCCACAACGACCATGTTCTCTCCTTAGTATTGATCTTTTGACTGATCTTCCCCTCTCCCAAGGTAACACCACCATCCTGGTCATTGTGGACCGCTTTTCCAAGTCCTGCCGCCTCCTTCCTCTGCCCGGTCTCCCCACGGCCCTTCAGACTGCGGAGGCCCTGTTAACTCCCGTCTTCCGGCACTACGGGGTGCCAGAGGATATAGTGTCCGACCGAGGTCCCCAGTTCACATCCAAGGTTTGGAAGGCGTTCATGGAACGTCTGGGGTTCTCGGTCAGCCTGACCTCTGGGTTCCACCCTGAGTCAAATGGGCAGGTGGAACGGGTAAATCAGGATGTGGGTAGGTTCCTGCGGTCCTACTGCCAGGACCGGCCGGGGGAGTGGTCGGTATTCTTGCTATGGGCAGAATATGCCCAGAACTCTCTCCGCCACTCCTCTACTAACCTAACACCATTCCAATGTGTTTTAGGTTACCAACCGTCGCACCAGAGCCAGACCGAGGCTCCTGCGGTGGATGACTGGACGCTGCCCACGTTCACCTCCAGCGCGCCGTGCGTCGTCAGAAGGCGAACGCTGACCGTCACCGCAGTGAGGCCCGGTCTTCGTACCAGGGGATCAGGTCTGGCTCTCGACCCGGAATCTGCCCCTCCGCCTGCCCTGCTGGAAGCTGAGCCCGCAGTTTGTGGGGCCGTTCAAAGTCCTGAAGAGAATCAACGAGGTCACGTATAGGTTGTTACTTCCCCCTGATTACCGTTTTAACCCCTCGTTTCATGTGTCTCTCCTCAGGCCGGTGGTGGTTGGTCCGCTCCAGGAGTCTGAGGTGCAGAAGGTTCCTCCACCTCCTCTGGACATCAAGGGGGCCCCGGCGTACTCTGTCCATTCCATCCTGGATTCGAGGCGTCGGGTGGGTGGCGTTCAGTACCTCATGGAGTGGGAGGGGTACGGTCCGGAGGAACGGTGCTGGGTCCGGTAAGGGATATCCTCGATCCCTCCCTGTTGCGGGATTTCCACCGTCGCCATCCGGCTCGCCCTGCTCCACGTCCTCCTGGCCGTCCCCGGGTCGGCACGCTGCTGGAGCTGCGCGTCAAGGGGGGTACTGTCACGACTTTCGCAGAGGCTGCCTCCCATCCTTGTTTGGGCAGGCTTCGGCGTTCGTCGTCACCGGCCTACTAACCACTGCCGCCCCAATTATCATCATCACATTTGTCTTGTCTTGTCAATCACACACACCTGGTTCTAATCCCCTCATTAGTCCGTGTATAAGTGTTCTCTCTGCCCCCTTGTCCTTGTGGGTGATTGTTTGAATGTGAGAGTAGTGTAGCTACTCGTACCATTTGTTGCCAGGGTAGATATTTCCCCTGTGCCTATGTATTGTATGGAGATACCGTTACAGTGTATTGCCAGGGTAGATAGTTTCCCCTGTGCCTGTTTCGTTTGTCGCTATTCCAGCGTATTTTGTGTAACGAAGGAATAAACTCTGTATTCAGTGAATACCCTCCTGCGCCTGACTCCTTCCATCACACTCATCACAAATATGCTAAGAAACGACATTATACAGACATTATAAAGACTTTTATACATTTCAAACATCAATATGCCTCTATCAGAGGTCAAATGTCATATTATTAATGTTATTTCATGTTGAAAGATTCTTCACATGTTCACAGAAGTCAGATGGGCGTGAGCATATGTTATATATTCATTAGTGTGTAGGCGTATTGGATTATTTTATGTACAGTATCTCACAAAAGTGAGTACACCCCTCACATTTTTGTAAATATTTGAGTATATCTTTTCATGTGACAACACTGAAGAAATGACACTTTGCTACAATGTAAAGTAGTGAGTGTACAGCTTGTATAACAGTGTAAATTTGCTGTCCCCTCAAAATAACTAAACACACAGCTATTAATGTCTAAACCGCTGGCAACAAATGTGAGTACACCTCTAAGTGAAAATGTCCAAATTGGGCCCAATTAGCCATTTTCCCTCCCCGGTGTCATGTGACTCGTTAGTGTTACAAGGTCTCAGGTGTGAATGGTGAGCAGGTGTGTTAAATTTGGTGTCACACTCCCTCATACTGGTCACTGGAAGTTCAACATGGCACCTAATGGCAAAGAACTCTATGAGGATCTGAAAAAAATAATTGTTGCTCTACATAAAGATGGCCTGGGCTATAAGAAGATTGCCAAGACCCTGAAACTGAGCTGCAGCACGGTGTCCAAGACCATACAGCGGTTTAACAGGACAGGTTCCACTCAGAACAAGCCTCGCCATAGTCAACCAAAGAAGTTGAGTGCACGTGCTCAGCGTCATATCTAGAGGTTGTCTTTGGGAAATGGACGTATGAGTGCTGCCAGCATTGCTGCAGAGGTTGAAGGGGAGGGGGTAAGCGTGTCAGTGCTCAGACCATACGGCGCACACTGCATCAAATTGGTCTGCATGGCTGTCGTCCCAGAAGGAAGCCTCTTCTAAAGATGATGCACAAGAAAGCCCGCAAACAGTTTGCTGAAGACAAGCAGACTAAGGACATGGATTACTGGAACCATGTCCTGTGGTCTGATGAGACCAAGATAAACTTATTTGGTTCAGATGGTGTCAAGCGTGTGTGGCGGCAACCAGGTGAGAAGTACAAAGACAAGTGTGTCTTGCCTACAGTCAAGCATGGTGGTGGGAGTGTCATGGTCTGGGGCGGCATGAGTGCTGCCGGCACTGGGAGCTACAGTTCATTGAGGGAACCATGAATGCTAACATATTGAAGCAGAGCATGATCCCCTCCCTTCGGAGACTGGGCCGCAGGGCAGTATTCCAACATGATAACGACCCCAAACACACCTCCAAGACTACCACTGCCTTGCTAAAGAAGCTGAGGGTAAAGGTGATGGACTGGCCAAGCATGTCTCCAGACCTAAACCCTATTGAGCATCTGTGGGGCATCCTCAAACGGAAGGTGGAGGAGTGCAAGGTCTCTAACATCCACCAGCTCCGTGATGTCGTCATGGAGGAGTGGAAGAGGACTCTGAGCTCTGGTGAACTCCATGCCCAAGAGGGTTAAGGCAGTGCTTTTAAATTATGGTGGCCACACAAAATATTGACACTTTGGGTCCAATTTGGACATTTTCACTTAGGGGTGTACTCACTTTTGTTGCAAGCGGTTTAGACATTAATGGCTGTGTGTTGTGTTATTTTGAGGGGACAGCACATTTACACTGTTATACAAGCTGTACACTCACTACTTTACATTGTAGCAAAGTGTCATTTCTTCAGTGTTGTCACATGAAAAGATATACTCAAATATTTACAAAAATGTGAGGGGTGTACACACTTTTTTGAGATACTGTATATATTTCTATATGTGAGTTCAAAAGGTGTATGTATGTGTGGTGGATAGGGCTGTTAATTAGATCCGTTGAATGTACTGTAGGCCTATATTCTTTGTTGCTTTGTAGAGATTAGTTTGACCGTTGGATATACAGCACCAGTCCAAAGTTTGGACACACCTACTCATTCAAGGGTTTTTCTTTATTTTTAGTATTTTCCACATAGTAGAATAATAGTGAAGACATCAAAACTATTAAATAACACATTTAGAATCATGTAGTAACCAAAAAAGTGTTAAACAAATCAAAATATATTTGAGATTTGAGATTCTTCAAACTAGCCACCCTTTGCCTTGATGACAGCTTTGCACACTCTTGGCATTCTCTCAACCAGCTTCACCTGGAACGCTTTTCCAACAGTCTTGAAGGAGTTCCCACATATGCTGAGCACTTGTTGGCTGCTTTTCCTTCACTCTGTGGTCCAACTCATCCCAAACCATCTCAATTGGGTTGAGGTTGGGTGATTGTGGAGGCCAGGTCATCTGATGCAGCACTCCATCACTCTCCTTGTTGGTCAAATAGCTCTTACACAGCCTGGAGGTGTGTTGGGACATTGTCCTGTTGAAAAACAAATAATAGTCCCACTAAGCGCAAACTAGATGGGATGGCGTATCGCTGCAGATAGTTGTGGTAGTCATGCTGGTTAAGTGTGCCTTGAATTCTAAACAAGTCACTGACAGTGTCACCAGCAAAGCACCCCCACACCCCCACACCTCCTCCTCAATGCTTCACAGTGGGAAACACACATGCAGAGATCATCCGTTCACCTACTCAGCGTCTCACAAAGACATGGCGGTTGGAACCAAAAATCTCAAATTTGGACTCATCAGACCAAAGGACAGATTTCCACAAGTCTAATGTCCATTGCTCATGTTTCTTGGCCCAAGCAAGTCTCTTCTTGTTATTGGTTTCCTTTCGTAGTGGTTTCTTTGCAGCAATTCGACCATGAAGGCCTGATTCACGCAGTCTCCTCTGAACAGTTGATGTTGAGATGTGTCTGTTACTTCAACTCTGTGAAGCATTTATTTGGGCTGTAACCTGAGGTGCAGTTAACTCTAATGAACTTATCCACTGCAGCAGAGGTAGCTCTGGGTCTTCCTTTCCTGTGGCGGTCCTCATGAGAGCTAGTTTCATCGTAGCACTTGATGGTATTTGCGACTGCACTTCAAGAAACCTTCATGTCTTAAAGTAATGACGGACTGCTTATTTGAGCTGTTCTTGCCATAATATGGACTTGGTCTTTTACCAAATAGGGCTATCTTCTGTATACCACCCCTACCTTGTCACAACACAACTGATTGGCTCAAACGCATTAAGGAGGAAAGAAATTCCACAAATTAACTTTTAACAAGGCACACCTGTTAATTTAAATGCATTCCAGGTGACTACCTCATGAAGCTGGTTGAGAGAATGCCAAGAGTGTGCAAAGATGTCATCAAGGCAAAGGGTGGCTACTTTGAAGAAACTCAAATATAAAATATATTTTGATTTGTTTAACACTTTTTTGGTTACTACATGATTCCATATGTGTTATTTCATAGTTTGATGTCTTCACTATTATTCTACAATGTAGAAAATAGTAAAAATAAAGAAAAACCCTGGAATGAGTAGGTGTGTCCAAACTGATACTGTATCTCCCAGGAGCCATCTGACCCTAGTGTAGGCTACATAGTGTGATGCACAGAGAATGGCAAAGGCGTGAATGACTAATTGACAAAAAAACACTGTGGGAATTGTTCATGATGTATGTCTTCATGAACCAGGACATGACATTAAATCATTAAACAAGGGCCTAATTTATATGCATTAGCTATAAAAGTAATGCATTTACTTCTAAAGATTAGTGTAAATACTGTTTTACCTTTTATGATTATGTAACCTCTTGAAAATGACAGCTGCAAACTTTGTACTGGTGTCTTATCTTATATACACTGTATAATCCTTTATAGAGTAGAGTTAGACCAGACTGGGTCGTTCACTGTCCCTTACTTTAACAGTGCTTTAAGAGAGGCCCCAGTGCCTAGTTTAGATATGTACTATGGCCATTCGTGTCGCTTCCGACTTCTGAGTAAATGTCCGATATCTAAAATGGGTGAACATAAAAACAAATCAGCATGAAGCAAACCTGCTGATGGGTAATGGGGAAAACAAACTAAACAAATAGAAAGACCATCATTATTGGAGAACATTTTAAGAACTATAGACACTAAAATAAAAGCTTTTTTTTCAGTATAGAAATGTAGATGGATTCCACAAATACACATAAACAGTGAATACACGCACAAGTACATACACACGAATGCACACGCACGCACACACACATACACACATACACACACACACACACACACACACACACACACACACACACACACACACACACACACACACACACACACTAACAAACCCAGCAAAAGGCAGCCTTATTTTTGCTTTTCCACAGCTACTTTACTTTGCCTTGAAATGTTTTCCTTTCAAAGCAGCAGTGGCAGCGGCAGCAGCATGTCAGCGCGTTTGACAGCTGAGAGGACGATATGTTTACACCGCTGCCTCCCTCTAGGTCAGTAATCTGCTGGAAGAAAGTCCAAAATACTCCCTGGAAGTAGCAGTCAGTGTCAACCTAACATAGCAGGTGTAAAAGAATACGCCTGAGCGGAGTCCCCACATCCGTTTTTCAGCTGAAAATATATATATTTGAATTAGTTGTATCCCTGAAAACCGGATACATCCGGTTGTTGGCAACTCCACTAAGGGTGGTGTCAGCCAAGAAACAAACCCAACACACTGACTACACATAGAATACGTTTGTCTTTAAAACATAATGATGGTGAGAAATGGTTCCCCTTTGGGGATGACTGGGGATTTCTGTGATTGTTGATTGATGCATTCTGTTGCTTTATTGGACAAATGAGCAATACATTCTCCATGTTCTATATGTATATTTTATACAGCCATCAGTCATACTTAAAAAGAGGACTCTGAGATGTTAAAAAAAACTACGAAGCAGTCAGCCCGCCCACTTTCTTTGGAAAATCATTCATTTAAAAGTTCAAAAGATGTAACAATCCCAGATTTTTTTTTGGTAGAGAAAGGAGAGCAGGATCCTCTGTCTATGGCTGTCAGTGTTTCTTAATGTTATGTCTATCAATGCTATGTTTCTTCTCCTATGAGCTCATCACAACATGGCCAAAAGAAAACAGTGATGATTTAAAAATGCCAGGAGAATAGTTCTGGGGTTTCATATATGATGGATGAGGCATGGCACAAGATAAAGAGAGGAAAGACAGATTTTCTGTTCAGTGGATTACAGAGGGTCATTCAAGACTGTTCTACCCTCACTGCATCCCAAATAGCACAATTTTCCCTATATAGTGCACTACCTTTGACCAGAGCGGGCCCTAGGTCAAAAGCAGTGTACTATATAGGGAATAGGGTGCCATTTTGGACGTAACCCCTCTCTGTATAAGCTTCAGTGCTGGGACGCCAGCTCCCTGTTTCCACCATCCGTCACACTGGAAAGCAGTTCTAAAACGACAGGCTTCGCCACATGAAATTTCGGCACACTCCATCAAGTCCCTCTCTTCACCACCAGAACAATTTGTCTGCTATGTTTAGAGAAGTTGCCTCTAATTTCCACAGAGAAGTCCAGTGAGTGTGAAACCCAAGGGGGTTTGAACCTCAGTACCATACTTAGACAGGCTGGCAGTGAGTAGTCAGTCACACACACAGCCAACCAACCAACTCACCTGTTACACCAGTCTCAGTCCTGTCACATTTTTCATGTACAATCACTCATTTATCATTCACACACAGACAGACCTCAGAAAACTGTGTACAACATAGACAAACCATGCAGAAAGACTCCCTAGGGTCCAGTTCTCATCACACTGCCTGGTTTATTGATGATTGGATTTGGAGTGAGTGGGAGACTTTCTCCCGTCAAGTGGAAGGAAGCCATGCGTCTTGTCATGCCCTTGATTAACAATTTAGTTGCTTTACAAGTTATTCCAGAGTACTTCTAGGAAGCCATATATACTGTAGTATACAGTGGAGGGCCTGCAACTTTGCCAGTGGGGGGGGCATTGGGCCAGATAGGCCATTGAAGTGTTGCTAACTGGGTAAAAAAACACTTATTCAGTCCATACATTGGCATGTTTACGCACTACAGTCTTTCTTGTTCCTGTTTACTTTCTCTGTGTATAATATTGATGTAAATGAAAGATAAGTAGCATCGAAGAACCGTGTTTTGTTCTTTTGGGATTTCTCAGTTTCGTCATATTTGTATAAATGCAGTAATACAGCAAAGCATGTCTCAGTGAATACATTTAATTGGTTGCTCATGCTCTAATGTGGATTTAATAACATGCAATAAGGCACGGCCCAGAAACGGCAAACAAAACCAAACAAACATGCAGCGATGACATGCACACATGCCGAAGAGGACAGCGAGGACTATGCGAATCCTGGTTATGTTCTTCTTCTTCTATTTCATACAAATTGGGATAGGGTGTGAAAATCCAAATTGGTGTCGAAAAGGCTGCATTGCTCAAAAGCACTGTTTTGATGGGAGCTTTTTCGCAATGGCCCTAACATTAAATATGACAGATCATTTTCCTTGCAGACCGTTTATAAAATCCTGTAAATGCAAATATGTTGTTGTGCAACAATACATTGCACTTACCTTGAGCAAGGCACTTAACCCTAATTGCTCCTGTAAGGCGCTCTGGATAAGGGCATCTGCTAAATTACTTAAAATGTACATGTTAATAGACATATGTTTTGTTGAAATGCACATACTAGTCTTTGTGGCAGATACGAAATCAACCTGTGTAGACAGCTAAACCACTCACATTCGGCTTTTCAAATATATTTTGAATAAGCAAAGCTCCATCTTCCTGACATATATAAAAATACAAATAAATACAAATATACAACTTGACCTGTATCATAACTTAGTTACACATAGAGTCAGTTGAACATGTTGTCTTTTGAGACTTTGCACAGTATTAGTGGTGCAAGCTCTTCAAGTAGACAAAAACAAATCTGTCCATTCGTGAAGTGCCTTTGTTCAGTGTAGATGGACAAATCAGTATGATAGAAAATGTGGACAACATTAATTGCATGGACAGTGTCAAGTACACAGACTGAACAAAACGGTTTCAGGTCAACAAAATGCTTCATAAGAATATAATGAAACATTCATTCATGCATTCATAAAACATCAAATTAAGAGCATTCCATATTTTTGCTAACATTGAAATGCCCTTGAGCATACCTAGCTCATCATGACAGATAACCATTCCCCAAGACATGTCGGTCAAATCAGGAGTGTCACTGTGTCACACCTACTCCCACTCCCCCGCTCCAGCGCTTGACGTCGCCGGTCTACTAACCATCAGTCCTGACACCCATCATTACGCACACCTGGACCTCGTCATCACCTTGATTACTCTCCTTTTATTTATCCCTCAGTAGCCTCAGTCATCAGGCAGTATTGGTTTTGGTAATGTTCAGTACGCTTCTCCTGTTTTGTTAATCTGCCTTATTCTTATCATTAAACTTACCTTCTGCACCTGCTTCCTGACTCCCAGTTACACACTGACTAGATATTTGGTGTTATCTAGGTCTTTAATTAAAAACCCTGCAGCCGTCAATAATTTGCACTTTGTTCCTCAGGATTCCATCAATTTAAGATGCTTCCCAAGTCAGAGGTTTTTTGTTTTTTTACCTCCCAGAGTTGGCCCACGGATTCAATAATAAGGGAAATTGCATCGACTACCCACTTTGAGGAGTGGAAAGCATCCCTAATATCAGATAATTCAAATCAATATTACATATGCTACACCTTGGAACAGGCTTTAAGCGATATCGACACACGTGCACTGTAGCACAGGAGGGCCAGAGCTCAAGAGTGCATTATTCACCAGAACACTATTAAGATTAATTCATTTATCATTTATCTTCCTATCCACGCAAACACATATAGCTAACGTGACTCAAGCATGTCTGTTTATTAACTCTGTCGTCTTTGACACACGCATGACTTGGTACTACCACAGCTGAGCTTTGGGTTCATTGTGAGGTCATGTCACGTTAATATAGTGATATACCGTGCTAAAATACAGTTGGATTATACTGTAACACCGATGGTCACGACAAAACCACTAAATTCTTGCATTGTAACCTAGGATGCTGCTGAGGGTACTTATTGTTTAATACAGAGAATGTCCTTGTAATACAGCCAATGCCCTCATAATACAATTGATACACAAACAACATGGGTGATTCACACAGAGTAATAAATAATCTAAGCTTGCTTTGATTGATTTTGCACATCTCTCTTAATTCAGCCTAATGGTCTGCAAATTAGGAACAGTGGCTTCACCTGGCTAGTCAGCCATAGTGACCTAATCATCAAATAGAATGTGTGTTATTGTTTTTGGAATATCTTCTTGATGGCATGAAGCCAATAAATTGTGTTTTGGATGGAGCTGTAACTCCAGGATTGCACACCAACTCAGTGGCCTTCTGGTTACTGTACACCCTGAGATTAGGAGGTTGTGGGTTTGATCCCCGGTTGAGTCATACCAAAGACTCTTAAAATGGGGTCAGATGCCTCTCTTCTTGGCACTCAGCATTAAGGAGATGGATTTGGGATAAGGCCCTGCGATAGACTAGTGTCCTGTCCAGGGGGTGTACTCTCTGCTGCCAGATGGGCTGTTCTGGCTCGAACAAGGTTACCTTTATCCTCCAGGATTGCACAGTGCACATATGCCTCATCATTATTGATACAGCACAAGGCCATTGGTTATTGATTCAAGGCATGATGGGTGGGTTGGGTGGGTTGGGGGACTGATCGTGCATTCAACAGGTTACGATGTCCAAACAAAGCAATGACCAAATTATTGAAAACATGAAACACATCGACAAACAAACACGTACAAGCACGCACGGAAATCACAGATTTACCATAACAGAGTAACAAAGGGTAGACTCACAGATAGAAAACTTGTTGCTGTTGTCTTTTCCTGGGAATAATTTTACTCCTCTAGATTTAAAGTCTACAGACCTTTTCACTAGTTAAAGGGAAAACAAAAACATGAAATCAGGTGAAACAGGTTCCAAATAAACCGATCAGCATTGAAAACCAAGAAACCCATCCTCCAAGCTTATGAAGAAGAGCTCAAATCATAGCAGCAGCAGGTAACAACAAAGAAGAAGGTGCAGAAATAAAATAGCCAAGCTAAAAGGAAGAGAAAAAAAGAAGAGGAGAAGAAGAAAGATATTAATATCTAAGTAGCCTACAGGGCTTCTGTTCATTTGTCAGCCTTGAAATGATTGGGGGGGTTTGTAGGACGGCAGACCAGAGTAGAGTAGAGCAGCCAATATGGATCAGCCTTTAGCCACAATCCTCAGAGGATTCTTTAGGGCAGAGGAGGCTGTCAAGGTTTTCTTTGCAACAGAATGGCCGATTTGTTACGCCGCAGAATGACACGTTGGGACATGACAGTGCAGACGTCCACTCACATACACACACGTACATACACACACTGCCCCTGAGCAAAATATGGATTTTCAGGTGTTGTTCTGGAGGTTTTCATCACTATTTCATCTAAATTTAGACCATAATATCTCAGTTGAACAGAAGCCCTGTGAGGAATGACGAGCGTAATAATAATAATAATAATAATAATAATAATAATAATAATAATAATAATAATAATAACAACGTGATCACATTCAACATGTGTGTAAAAACATCATGATAAATGTTTTATTTTCTGTTTTCCAAATCAATATGCGTTCAAAAACCCAAAACATCAATCATTACATATTTAACACTTTTGTTAAAAAGTACCCATGGATTCACTGTCAGATATAACATGGGATGATGAAGGATTATATTAGGATATGGAAAAAAGGTGGGAAAAGAAGCATGTAGCATTGTGTAAGGCTGTGGAGGTGCTCCCTCTCTCTTCCTCTCTCTCTCTCTCTCTCTCTCTCTCTCTCTCTCTCTCTCTCTCTCTCTCTCTCTCTCTCTCTCTCTCTCTCTCTCTCTCTCTCTCTCTCTCTCTCTCTCTCTCTCTCTCTCTCCCCCCTCTCTCTCTCCCCCCTCTCCCCTTTCATGGTTCCGTAGTTCAGGGCAACCCTCACAGCCTCACACATTTAGCACAGAAGGGTACACTAGCACATTGACATTGGCTTCACTGATTCAGCTTGTCCTTAAAAAATATGACAATCTTATTTTTTATTTTTTTTGAGCTTAGTCATTCTTAACATCTTGATCCAAATATGAAGTCTGGGGTGAAACTCATTATGATCTGTTCATTCCTGTTTCACTGAATGACAGAATGAGAGGCGCAACGGTTTTTGACAACTGCCAGTTGTCCTCCAAGATATTGACATAGATAGGCTGAGATAGAAAAGGTTTGCCCACCCTTACACGCAGGCTAGCATTTTTCATCATGAATCTTGTTCTGGAGGCTCTGAGTGACTAGCTGGCACAGCCACAAAGTCATAAAAGTCATTAAACCTAACCCTAATCTTAACCCTAACCTTAACCACACTGCTAACCCCAATGCCTAACCCTAACATTAAATTAAGACCAAAAAGCTCATTTTTACAACATACCCATTTTGACTTTGCAGCTGGCCAACCTAGCGGAAATCGCTCAGTTCTGCCTCAAGGACAAGAATCATCCCAATAAAGTCAACCTGCCCCTTACACTGGGAAAGATTGCATTAAAATCATCATCTTAGAGTTTCAGACATCAAAGGTTGTGTAATTCCGATTATGAGCAGACCAACTTGTGAGGAAAAAGTGTTCAACGCCTAGTTTTTATTTAAATTTCAACGTGAAATAAACCGTCTCCATGTCATTGGATTTAGGTAAAAAGTTGGGTGAAAAAAATAGGAAATGCCTTTACGTTGGTGACTTTTTGCAATTCCAATCAGTTTTCCATGTTGATTCAACATTATCACACAGATTTATATTTTTTTATGACGTGGAAACAATGTTGATTTAACCAGTTTTTGTTCAATGGGCAGCTACTGTACAGTATGCTTCAAAGCTTCGCAGGCCTGTGGTTTCCTGCTACTATTTGCTTAGATGTTACATTCTCACTTGAAACTCTTCAAAAGTCCAAAGTCCCCAAAAGTACCTCATGTCAGATACAGTGTGTACAGCTGAGAATAACAGAAAATCATTCAAGCTGGTATTATCACATATTCAGTTAGAGTGGACAGTACCTCTTCCGTACAAGCAGTGCCCAACATGAATAATGGCACAGATGATGAACTCTTTTAATAATGACATGTAATCGACTTGCTTAATTATAGTTAATCTGTGAGGGATCTGCCTCTTAATTTACGGGTGACACTTCGATGGTCACCGATGAGCACCACTTGAGCAGCATCATTTGCCATGCCTTAATGTCCTTTCTTGGGATATGCTTAATTTGCTTTGCGATAAATCAGCCGATGAGTTTCTTTGTGCTGATACAGTATGTAAACTATGTAAGGCTGCGTTTACACAGTTAATCCAAATTCTGATATTTTTTCCACTAATTGGTCTTTTGACCAATCACGTCAGCTCTTTTCACATCATATCTTTTTCAGAACTGATCTGATTGGTCAAAAGACCAATTCAAACGCAGCCTTAAAGACCCAAGGCATTCCTCAGGCACTATGTATGATTGACAAATGGCACCTTCAGTCTGAGCTCTTATTAACCAAACCTGAATGTTTTATTACTCCCATTTTATAGCCCTCTGGTCAGCTTTCTTTCATGAATAAATAAAGCCCAAAATGATACATTGATTCCCATGCTGTGCCAGAAGAAGCTAAATTCTGTCATTCTAATTTAGCAAATAAAAATGCAGGCTGACTCCAAGACAATGGGTACCTATAATATCATAGAGCAGTGGTTCCCAACCTTTTTCGGTTACTGTACCACCAACAGATTTTTACTCTGCCCGTAGTACACTTGAAATACCCCCTCATGTGCATTTTACCAGTAGGCCTATGGTCTCATGAGTCTTCTCAAGTACCCCCTGTGGATAAGCCAAGTACCCCTAGGGGTCCTAGTACTCCTGGTTGGGAACCACTGTCATAGAGCATATATTTAATCAACCATGTGTTTGAGGAATCTATTTTCCACTTGTTTTGTGCTATTTTGACTATAGTGGGGATTTATGAGAATAGTAATCGTGGTCCTCTGTAGCTCAGCTGGTAGAGCACGGCGCTTGTAACGCCAAGGTAGTGGGTTCGATCCCCGGGACCACCCATACACAAAAATGTATGCACGCATGACTGTAAATCGCTTTGGATAAAAGCGTCTGCTAAATGGCATATTATTAATTAAAAACGATTTTAAGTTTTTGGAATCTTGCACTCTGTTCTATACTGTACTATAATCTTGCGGTCTGTACTACACTATAGCTGGGTGAGACAGAAATAAGTACAGAGAATTCTGCTGTAGCCTGGCAACATAGGATTCAATATCTCATTCTACCTTGCCTAAAGGCCACAGGTTAAAGGGCCAATAAAGCCACGTTAGTGTTGTAGGAACATAACTGAACTAGGGTAGTGAGAGGTGGGTTAAAAGAACATAATTGAACTAGGGTAGTGAGTGGAGGTAGTTTAATGGTGTAAGGGCTAGGTTAGGCCTTGAGGCAAAGCAAATGGTATTTACAATCTGTCCAGTCCAAACTTACAATGTCATTACATTGGTGTAGTCGTCTATAAAATACATCCTCTAGACACTGGACACACATTCCACCATGTCTAACTGGCTAGCTGTTAGAAAACCCTTCAATGTAAAAAGGTTACAGAAACAGGACTTAGAGTAAACTACAACTAGTATGGCAGAATTATCTGCCCATAAAATTGAGGAGAAAATGCTAGCACTTGGAGCATGGAGTTAAGTGGACAAAGCAAGTTCAAGTTGAAATTGGTGCCCTATAACAACTTAAAGATTTATCCTTCTCTTATACCCTCTAGCTTATGGGGGCAGTGATATGCTTTATATAGGAACTATAAAACCTTTTATAGAAAATGTATTGTTCAGATTTATTACTTCCAAGATTTGTGCAGAATTATGGTTATTTATGTAGTTTCAGTTCTGCTAACTTCAGCAATCTAGCAATTTCCCCATGCACATTGTAACTCAAATATCAAAACGAAATCTCCAGAGACACTACAAAAACTGTTGACATCGTTGATAACGTAATAAAAATGTGACCTGACAACATATTGCAAATTAAAGGCACAGTGCAGTCAAAAATTTGATTTTCCTGTGTTCTACATATATTTCCACACTATGAGGTTGGAATAATACTTTGAAATTGTGAAAATTATGATAATGCCCTTTTAGTGTAAAAGATGTTTGAAAAGACCGCCTGAAATAGCAGCCTGTTTTTGTGGGTAGGAGTTTTGGCCTTCCATGGTGACGCCACCATGCAGTTAATTATTTAATAGCGAAAAAGAACGAGAGTTCCAAACCTCTGCCAAAAACAGCTAATTTTCAGTTTTCCCCTCCCCACTCAGACAGTTTCCCCACCACTCCCAGACAGTCCTAGCAAAATTCTTGTTTGAGAAATTGCTCTTTGCTAAGAAGCTATTTTTGTTTCTTTTGGACCATTTTAATTTAAAACAATCTCAGTATGGTAAATAATTCTTACACAGAAAGGATTTGATATTGAGATAAAAATGTCTGCATTGGAACTTTAAGGTTTCATTCTGTATGACATACAATGTTTGGCTCAAGTGCTCTTTCATTTATATCATAGTAAATAAATAAAAACAATTGTGCATTCTCTGCTAAGCATCTGAGATGGGCACTCTAACTTACACTACATGGCCAAAGGTTTGTGGACACCCCTTCAAATGAGTGGATTTGGCTATTTCAGCCACACCCGTTGTAGACAGGTGTATCAAATCGAGCACACAGCCATGCAATCTCCATAGACAAACATTGGCAGTAGAATGGCCCGTACTGAAGAGCTCAGAGACTTTCAATTTGGTACCGTCATAGGATGCCACTTTTCCAACAAATCAGGTCTGGGGCTGTTTTTCATGGTTCGGGCTAGGCCCCTTAGTTCCAGTGAAGGGAAATCTTAACGCTACAGCATACAATCACATTCTAGACGATTCTGTGCTTCCAACTTTGTGGCAACAGTTTGGGGAAGGCCTTTCCTGTTTCAGCATGACAATGTCCCTTTGCACAAAGCGAGGTCCATACCGAAATGGTTTGTCGAGATCAGTGTGGAAGAACTTGACTGGCCTGCATAGAGCCCTGACCTCAACCCCATCGAACACCTTTGGGATAAATTGGAATGCCGACTGCGAGCCAGGCCTAATCGCCCAACATCAGTGCCCGACCTCACTAATGCTCTTGTGGCTGAATGCAAGCAAGTCCCGCAGCAATGTTCCAACATCTAGTGGAAAGCCTTCCCCGAAGAGTGGATGCTGTTAAAGCAGCAAAGGGGGGACCAACTCCATATTAATGCTCATGATTGTGGAATGAGATGTTCGACAAGTACATGTACTTTTGGCCATGTAGTGTATCTTGAAAGCGATAGCCATTAGATATTTTGGGGGACTATTAGAGTGATACTTTTCCTAAATGTATTGTCCGAGAGGGCAGGGAAGTGGATATGCAATATTTGGGTGAAATTAAGACCTGATTGAAGACTGAATCATACAAAGAGTCCAAAGAGTTTAATTCTAGTGTGAATTCTGGGATTAAATACTATCATTGAGCCCCATCTGGACCTTAGTGGATAGCATGGCTCTTAGCTACATTTGGGTTTCCTAATTTCTACCCTTGCTTATTTTTTTGCAGACAGTAATCCGCTCCAGAATGTTTGGACACCCAAGGTCAGGATCATTTGAACTGAAGGGTCTCGGCCATGAAATGCCAAATGTAACACATATGCATCACAGTTTAAGACTCAGTGTCACTTCAGTCATACCTTTTATGTCACAATGTCACACCTGTAGTGTTATCAACAACTGAAAAACAAATGTGAGGACAATCTTTGAGATGACAACGTTCAACCCTAAATTGTATTCTTATCTCCTCAGCGCCAGTCCTGGGGCATCTTATCCCTCGTCCATCATGTCAAGGATAGATTACTGTAATTGTACTCTGTCTGGCTTGTCAGATTATTCACTGGGCTAGAATCAGGCTAAGAGGTATTTGCAGGGTTGTTTGTTATCAGGGTGGTGAAGGAAAAGACAATGTGATGATCATATTTCTTCTCCCTACTTAACCTGCTTCACTCAGTCAGCGAGTGGATCGGAGTGGGAGCGGCTTCGCTGCCTGTCACCCATAACCGTTGTGTGAACCGTCACTGATGACAGATTGGATAGACACTGTGCAGACCACCCTAACTGACAGTCCTCTGTGTCCAACAGGAGTAGGACAGACAGAGAAGACTGGATCGACACTCATCAATTCTGTAGTGGTACAATTCCATATTAGAGAAAAGTGTTCAATCTTGTTAGTGTTAAACGCATATGTGTTAAAATGTCAAATGTAAATGTATTTTACTAGTTCAATCTCAACACTACTACAGTAGATTAATAAACCACAAACATTTTGGTAATAATACATTAAGATGTGAAATAATGGTTCATTGTTATTGTTAATTATTGTTAACATATGTGCATCGGTTAATTGCAGAAACAGGTAAACCAAAGCTAGAAATATAATATAGTAAATCAAACAACAAAATAATTTGAGGTGTAAGACACCTCTTTCGTTTTGAGACAACAGCTCTGTTGCAGTTCAGTACATCAGCCAATGTCCATTCCAGGGTGTGACGATTGTCCTATGTCCTCAGTCACTTGATCTAAAGATACAGTTTAAAATCATTAACCCTGCAAACGGTTAATGATTTGAGAAACCCATCTATTAATTGTATCTATGTGGGGTTAGCACCTTTATTGAATTGTGTGTGTATGATAATACTGTATTCAGACCCCTTGACCGTTTCCACATTTTGTTACGTCGTACAGCCTTATTCTAAAATTGATTTAAATAATTAGTATTCCTCATCAATCTACACACAATACCCCATAATGACAAAGTGAAAAGAGGTTTTTTGAACTTTTTGCTAATGTATTAAATATAAAAACTGAAATACATTATTTACATAAGTATTCAGACCCTTCGCTATGAGACTCAAAATTGAGCTCAGGTGCATCTTGTTTCCATTGATCATCCTTGAGATGTTTTTACAACTTGATTGGAGTCAACCTGTGGTAAATTCAATTGATTGGAAAATATTTGGAAAGGCACACACCTGTCTATATAAGGTCCCACAGTTGACAGTGCATGTCAGAGCAAAAACCAAGCCATGAGGTCTAAGGAATTGTCCGTAGAGCTCCGAGACAGGATTGTTTCGAGGCATAGATCTGGGGAAGGGTACCAAAACATTTCTGCAGCATTGAAGGTCCCCAAGAACACAGTGGCCTTCATCATTCTTAAATGGAAGAAGTTTGGAACCACCAAGACTCTTCCTAGAGCTGGCCGCCCGGCCAAACTGAGCAATCGGGAGAGAAGGGCCTTGGTCAGGGAGGTGACCAAGAACCCGATGGTCACTCTGACAGAGCTCCAGAGCTCCTCTGTGGAGATGGCAGAACCTTCCAGAAGGACAACCATCTCTGCAGCACTCCACCAATCAGGCCTTTATGGTAGAGTGGCCAGACGGAAGCAACTCCTCAGTGACAGCCTGCTTGGAGTTTGCCAAAAGGCACCTAAAGGACTCTCAGACCATGAGAAACAAGATTCTCTGGTCTGATGAAACCAAGATTGAACTCTTTGGCCTGAATGCCAAGCGTCACATCTGGAGGAAACCTGGCACAATCCCTACGGTGAAGCATGGTGGTGGTAGCATCATGTTGTGGGATGTTTTTCAGAGGCAGGGACTGGGAAACTAGTCAGGATCGAGGGAAAGATGAACAGAGCAAAGTACAGAGAGATCCTTGATAAAAACCTGCTCCAGAGCGCTCAGGACCTCAGACTGGGGCAAAGGTTCCCCTTCCAACAGGACAATGACCCTAAGCACACAGCCAAGGCAACACAGGAGTGGCTTCGGGACAAGTCTCTGAATGTCCATGAGTGGCCCAGCCAGAGCCCGGACTTGAACCCGATCTAACATCTCTGGAGAGACCTGAAAATAGTTGTGCAGTGACACTCCCCATCCAACCTGACAGAGCTTGAGAGAATCTGCAGAGAAGAATGGGAGAAACTCCCAAAATACAGGTGTGCCAAGCTTGTAGCATCAAACCCAAGAAGACTCAAGGCTGTAATCGCTGCCAAAGGTGTTTCAACAAAGTACTGAGTAAAGGGTCTGAATACTTATGTTTTTGCTTTGTTATGATGAGGGGAAAAAAAACAATTTCATCAATTTTAGAATAAGGCTGTAATATAACAAAATGTGGAAAAATTCAAGGGGTCTGAATACTTTCCGATTTCACTGTGTTTGTTAACGGAATATGTGTATATTCTAATGTGTGCATTTGAAAGTTAATTGACATCATGATATGGCTGTCTCTCATTGGTCAGATGCATCATGGGAGCGCTATTTAAACTCATGTCTTTTCATTGTTTGGTAGACAGATACCAGTAACAGGTTGGCATGCTGCCGGATTGTCAGGCATTTTTTAAGCCTGGGGTTTTCTTTTGAGTACTCTAAACTAAGAGTTTATCCAGTTAAGTTTATTAGCACTATCTTTTTGTTCATCAGCCTGTTTGTTATTTTTGTTGTAAATATTTGTTCAGTCGCCTGCATTATTCCTCACTTCCAAATAAAAGCTTCACCCTGGGCAGAAAAAATGCTCTCATTGTCTTGCCTCCTCACTGTTAAAATCTAACTGCATGGGCTAACCTCACACACCTTTGGATGACCTTGTTCTCAAAGACACATTTTATGAGTGCTATGAGTTCAGATGAGAGCCATACTAAACCTAATGGCACCATTGAAATACATTTCTCTCCTGGGTGTATTTATGGTTAAAGTTAAAGCAAAGATCAGCATTATAAATGGTGAGCACACAGTGTGACATCATTCTCTGTGAGAATGACAATTTTGAAAGAGGTGCTGGCAACTGCCCTCATTTATAAAAATGTTGATGTTTGGGATGTTTTTTTAAGTAATTGGAATCACTGTAAACAAACAATTTATAGTTAAAGGCTCAGTACAGTCAAAAACGTGTCTTTCCTAGGTTTTATATATATTCCCACACTATGAGGTTGGAATAATACTGTGAAATTGTGGAAATGATGATAATGCCCTTTCAGTGTAAGAGCTGTTTGAAAAAAACACCAGACATTTCTGCCTGTTTTGGTGGGATGGAGTTTTGGCTTTCCTGGTGACATCATCAGAAGGTCAATTAGTTAATAGACCAATGAGAAAGAGAGTTCCAAACCTTTCTGCCAATAACAGATAGTTGTCAGTTTTCCCCAATCCCTGACAGTCCTAGCAAAATTCTTGCTTAAGAAATTGCTCTTTGATAAAACAATCACAGCAAGGTACCTAATTGTTACCCAGAAACTATGTGATATTGGATTTAAAACGGCTGCATTGGACCTTTCAGAACTTGAAATTAGAGATTGTGCCTTCAAAGTCTTGGCAAGTCTTAATAAATGTGTCTCAAGACCATTTAAAATTCCATCATATACTATCAATTACAGCTCCAGTGTTCAGGTATTAAGTGGCCCAGAAACTTTTCAATTCATCATTATATCTGTGAACTTGTGGGATTTCTCATGTCATCCTGTTAAGAGAGCCATTCAATACTAATTATAAACTGGGTGGTTCGAGCCCTGAATGCTGATTTGCTGAAAGGCATGGTATATCAGACAGTATACCACGGGTATGACAAAACATGTATTTTTAATGTTCGAATTATGTTGGTAACCAGTTTATAATAGCAATAAGGCCAAGGGCTGTATCCAGGCACTCCGCGTTTCGTCGTGCATAAGAACTGCCCTCAGCCCTGGTATATTGGTAATATACCACACCCCCTCTGGCCTTATTGCTTCATTAAACTGCCTTTGGCTGCTTAATTTGGAACCATACCGATGTGGAGCTAAAGTGATTGCATACTAAATGACAGATTTTATGGTATAATTTGTTTTTATAATTAAATCGTGGCACCTGACACACTGGTCTTGCTCACTACTCAGTTGTCACAGACAGGAAAGATAACTACAATAAATTATATATATATATATATTTTTTTTTTTCACCTTTATTTAACCAGGTAAGCCAGTTGAGAACAAGTTCTCATTTACAACTGCGACCAAGATAAAGCAAAGCAGTGCGGAAAAAACAACAACAACAGAGTTACATATGGAATAAACAAAACGTACAGTCTATAACACAATAGAAAATCTATATACAGTGTGTGCAAATGTAGTAAGTTATGGAGGTAAGGCAATAAATAGGCCATAGTGCAAAATAATTACAATTATAATTTAGTATTAACACTGGAGTGATTGATGTGCAGAAGATGATGTGCAAATAGAGATACTGGGGTGCAAATGAGCAAAATAAATAACAATGTAAATAACAATATGGGGATGAGGTAGTTGGGTGGGCTAATTACAGATGGGCTGTGTACAGGTGCAGTGATCGGTAAGCTGCTCTGACAACTGATGCTTAAAGATAGTGAGGGAGATAAGTGTCTCCAGCTTCAGAGATTTTTGCAGTTCGTTCCAGTCATTTGCAGCAGATAACTGGAAGGAATGGTGACCTGAGTCGGTGCAGTGGTCTAAGGCACTGCATTGCAGTGCTAGCTGTGCCACTAGAGATCCTGGTTCGAATCCAGGCTCTGTCGCAGCCGGCCGCGACCGGGAGACTCATGGGCGGCGCACAATTGGCCCAGCGTCGTCCAGGGTAGGGGAGGGAATGGCCGGCAGGGATGTAGCTCAGTTGATAGAGCATGGCGTTTGCAACGCCAGGGTTGTGGGTTCGATTCCCACGGGGGGCCAGTATGAAAAAAAAATAAAAAATGTATTCACTAACTGTAAGTCGCTCTGGATAAGAGAGCATGGACAAGTTGCAGCGGAGGGTGCAGAGCTGGTGGCTGGGGTAGGGGTAGCCAGGTGGAAAGCATGGCCAGCCGTAGCAAAATGCTTGTTGATATTTTTGATTATTGTAGATTTATCGGTAGTGACAGTGTTTCCTAGCCTCAGTGCAGTGGGCAGCTGGGAGGAGGTGCTCTTATTCTCCATGGACTTTAAAGTGTCCCAAAACTTTTTGGAGTTAGTGCTACATGATGCAAATTTCTGTTTGAAAAAGTTAGCCTTTGCTTTCCTAACTGATTGTGTATATTGGTTCCTGACTTCCCTGAAAAGTTGCATATCGCGGGGGCTGTTCGATGCTAATGCCGTACGCCACAGTATGTTTTTGTGCTGGTCAAGGGCAGTCAAGTCTGGGGTGAACCAGGGGCTATATCTGTTCTTAGTTCTGAATTTTTTGAATGGGGCATGCTTATTTAAGATGGAAAGGAAAACACTTTTAAAGAACAACCAGGCATCCTCTACTGACGAAATGAGGTCAATATCCATCCAGGATACTCGGGCCAGGTCAATTAGAAAGGCCTGCTCGCTGAAGTGTTTTAGGGAGCGTTTGACAGTGATGAGGGGTGGTCGTTTGACCGCGGACCCATTACGGACGCAGGCAATGCGGCAGTGATCGCTGACATCGTGGTTGAAGAAAGCAGAGGTGTATTTAGAGGGTAAATTATTCAGGATGATATCTATGAGGACGCCCATGTCAACGGATTTAGGGTTGTACCTGGTAGGTTCCTTGATAATTTGTGTGAGATTGAGGGCATCTAGTTTAGATTGTAGGACGGCCGGGGTGTTAAGCATATCCCAGTTTAGGTCACCAAGCAATACGAACTCTGAGGATAGATGGGGGGCAATCAATTCACATATGGTGTTCAGGGCACAGCTGGGGGCTGAGGGGGGTCTGTAGCAAGCGGCAACAGTGAGAGACTTATTTCTGGAAAGGTGGATTTTTAGAAGTAGAAGCTCAAACTGTTTGGGAACAGACCTGGATAGTATGATAGAGCTCTGCAGGCTATCTCTACAGTAGATTGCAACTCCGCCCCCTTTGGCAGTTCTATCTAGACGGAAAATGTTGTAGTTGGAAAAGGGAATTTCAGAATCTTTGGTGGCCTTCCTAAGCCAGGATTCAGACACTGCTGGAACATCAGGGTTGGCTGAGTGTGCTAACGCAGTGAATAACTCAAACTTAGGGAGGAGGCTTCTGATGTTAACATGCAAGAAACCAAGGCTTTTGCGATTACAGAAGTCAACAAATGATAGCGCCTGGGGACCAGGAGTGATACTGGGGGCTACAGGGCCTGGGTTGATCTCTACATCACCAGAGGAACAGAGGAGGAGTAGAATAAGGATACAGCTAAAGGCTTTAAGAACTGGTCTTCTAAAAAAGGGGCAGATTTCCGGGCGTTGTAGAATATATATTTTTATATATTTTATATTTTAGTAATTTAGCAGAAGCTCTTATCCAGAGTGACTTAAATTCAGGGCATTATGTATAGACAAGGATATGGAAGGTTATGAGTACAGTGGAGGTAAACCTAAGCATTGGATAAAGATGAAAGACATAGCATCACTGGAGGCACCGATTGAGCTGGTCTCCGCGTGTGTGGGGGGTGGGACAAAGGATCTATCTGAAACAGGTTGTGCAGGACTGGGGGCTCTACATTGAAAAAGTACAGTTAGAACTAACTGAAACAGCAATAGGCAAGGCATATTGACATGTGAGATAGGCATAAAGCAGTCACAGGTGTTATTCGAGAGAGCTAAGACAACAACTGGTAATGGCAACGAAGGTTTGAGCTGAGGCTAAACAGATCAACAGGATGGGGTACCGTATAAAGGAACAGTCCAACAGGCATCAGCTGTGTAACTGAGTGATCATAAGGTCCAGTGAACAGCAATAAGTAAGTCCGGGAGCAGTTCAGTGGCTGCTACGCTACAGGCACGTCTGTTGATTGCGTGTGCTAGCGGGCCGGGGCTAGCAGATGGATCTTCGTGGTCGTCGCAATGGGAAGCCTGTTGAAACCACATCAGACGATTACGTCGGCAGACCAGTCGTGATGGATCGGCGGGACTCCGTGTCAACACTAGGAGGTCCCGTCCGGTTGACAGAGAGGTAGATAGCCGGGAGATGGGCCTGGCTCGAGGCTAGCTCAAGGCTAACTGGGGTTAGCTTCAGGACAGTGGTGATTAGTGGTGATTAGCCAACAACGACAACAGCCATTCGGTTGCAGCTAGCTAGTTGCGATGATCCAGTGTTAAGGTCCAGTGATTCAGTGATTCTGGCAGAAAATCCGATATGCTCTGGCTCGATTGCAGACTGTACAGACTGGCCGATAATTGTCCAGGCTAGAGCTGGCTGGTAGGTAGTGCAGGCCACGGCCACGGACAATGGTGAAGACAACTAACGGTGGCTAATAGCAAGTAGCTAGTTAGCTGGCTAGCTGGCTAGTATCAGCCAGAGGTTCTGGATAAAAATGTATGAAGAAATAATAGAATCCGTTCCACATTGGGTGAGGCGGGCTGCAGGAAAGTATATTTAGTTAAAGGATGGAAAGTGAGATTGAGAAATATATACGAAAAAACAAAAAACAGGCTATTTACATGAGGACACTACAGAAAACACGACCGCACTGCTATGCCATCTTGGAGTCATATAGCTAGAGTTACATATACATGTCTGTCCTGAGCAGTTTATGCATAAAGTACAGCCCAAGATATTAATGTGGAGTTTCTGGGAAGGTCTTTCCACTCCAAATCACTGAAAATGTTACACTGTAATGGTTGAGAGATGCTGATAGACTTTTTGCTGCTTTGTGGCAGTGCAATTTAGTATGAATTTAGCCTTTAGCTGTATTTACTCTGGACCCTGCATATAATTTCCCCAACAAAGTATTTGGAAACAACTTTACTAATGATTCAATTATTTGCTTGTGCATGTGACTGTTTCTTCTCTCAAGACAACATCTACTGTATATTTGCAACTGACTTTGAGGTAAAATGCAGATCTGATTGTTAAAAGAAGATTATTTAAAATCTCACTATTAAGGAGCCTGATGCTGTAGAAGCAAACATGCTAATAGTAATGACATTATGATATACTGTAGGCCAATGGTTGAAGGGTCACATCTGACAGAAACATAGTGAATACTTGCCAAATTAATTATTCCCCCAAGGGCAAAGGTAAATCCTAATGTACATTACTCTGCACAGGCTTGATGTCTAATGATAGAGGAACGGAGGTGGTCTTATCAAAGATGGCAGTAGCTCCAGTGGAAGAGATAGTCTACGACACCAGTCTTCTGGTCATGAATTAGAATGTAGTCCTATTTCTGACTGGACTGTTTAGAGGAGTGGAGAAATTGTCTGACCTGTGGCAGAGGGCTGTGAGATTCAGTATGATATAAGAGGGGCATTTGGAAGATTTTAATTCTAGGGAAGATAAGAGAGAAAGAACCCTGGAGGATCATTTTTTGGATTAATTGTTGACTGTTAGTTCCTCAGAATCCTCCAGTTGTCTGAAAAGGACCATTGGTTTCTAACTCTGCTGTGCCGAATTTTGGGTAAAATTGCATTATAAAGGGCCCTGTATACAGTCCCTATGTGTTTAACATATATAGCAACTATAGTAGATATCCGTATCCACATCAGGTACTTAATTCTGTATGTTAATTATTTTTCAATAGTGCTGAACAGCAGCAAGGCTGCCCGCATACAAATACAATAGTTAAGCACATTGCCTGGGTTCAAATTCCCCGTCAAACTTTGATTACGTTGAGACGTGGCATCTTCAATTTCATTACTTATCAGTGGCTGTCTTGAGAAGAGCCCCAGCAGCATAGCCAATAACAGCTTCAATTCGACAGCCACTGACTGACTTCCTATGAGAGATGAGTTGAATTGAGAGTGAGAGTGAGAGCAACAGCTGGCTAATGTCAATAACTGTGGTTCAATCAGAGATGGCAACGTGCTTTTTCTGATGGCATTTCTGTCAGACAGATCAGGTGGGTAAATTTGATTTTGGGGTGGTTTTGGTGTCCTAAGGCGCTTTGCAGCTGCTGCTTTGAAGCTGGGCTACCAGGTGGAGTGTACCTGTAAGGCCTCAATAAGAAGTCGCACACAGGGCCGTTCTCAAGGGGCAATTCATCCCTCGGCAGCCATCAACAGCAGACATTAAGATCAAATCTCTATCTTCTTGTGAAGGCCACAAACCAATCTTGCCTGGCTTTTCACCTCTGTCAAGTGCCATAAATGTGCTAAACTTCTCAAATGTTGTGCATTTTGGTGAAGGGGGTCTGTTTAATGGGATGTTTGTCCATTTTAAAGACCATTTAAATCCACTACTGTTCCTGGCACTAAGCCACAAAATAATTGACATTCTACAGTCCTTTTCCTTTAAGAATATTAATAATAAATACAAGTTGTGTTTAATAAAAGTCCTCGGGGTGTGACACTTTATATGGTAACGTCCAATTAAAAGCTCATTAGTAGGGTATTAGCAAAATGGTTCCCTAACTATTTACAAAGATTAGTAAATTATGAGAAAATCCTTTATTATCCCCTCTTCTTTCTTTGGGCTCTGAACATACAGACACTGCCCTTTCAGAGGATGTGAAAAGCGCTTGACCTATAACATTGTGTCAAGGACAGAAATAAACCTATTCAGATGCACTGAGCTCTTCTCTGACTGTAGTCCCCTGTAGCTCAGTTGGTAGAGCATGGCGCTTGCAATGCCAGGGTTGTGGATTCATTTCCCACGGGGGGCCAGTATGAAAATTGTATGCCCTCACTAACTGTAAGTCGCTCTGGATAAGAGCGTCTGCTAAATGACTAAAATGTAAAAAAAAATGCAGATGTCCGTCTCTTTCTATTGGTCTTAACCCCTGCTTCGCCTCTGTCTATTAAAGCTACAATCTGGGATCTGAATTCCTTGATCAATATTAGAAGGTAAATGCTCACACCTTATCTGCTTCCAACACTTAAATCACAAATGTTTTTCGGTCAAACCATTTTGGTACAATCTGGGATCTGAAATCCTTAAAGGATATAACTTACAGTATAAATGTTTCATGAGTTAAGCACACATGTAATATTCTATCATAACCCAAAATGTAAGGTTTTATTCAATTTTCGAATCGCAGAATGTAGCTTTAAAGCAACTGATGAGCTAATAAGGAATGACTGGTGAGCATTAGTTGTGGTGAGACAAGAAGATGATCTGTCACTGTCCTCACTAACACTGACCTCAGATCAGAGGAGGAGAGTACATTCATTAACCTTTCACCCCCAATGTCCCTGGAGAGAAGGGTTGGGCTCAATTCAAATTGAAGGCAGTCAATTCAGGAAGTAAACTTAAATTCCAATTAAATGATTGAAAAAAAGGGCATATATTACCAACGACTTCTCAATAAACTGAAAAGGAGAACCTATTGATGTCAAAAGTTATTACATTTTTGGATTTTAAATTCAAATCACTTCCTGAATTGACTGACTTCAATTTGAATTGAGCCCAAACCTGCTGGAGATATACCCTGAGGCTATATCTAACACCTATCTGGGAAATGTAGCACATCATCGTACCCTATAAGGTGGTTCGGAGAGATCATCTTTAATCCAAACTATTCCCAAACTGTAAGAGTAGGCAAACATATTTCATATTTCATCCAAGTCCCCCAATATTATAACATTTAATCAGTGTGGGGGACATTTTGAAAGATTTGGTTTATGGTAAATGTGTGTCAGAATAACTTCACAAACACAACACACAGCAATGCAGATGTGGGTATATGATTCTGGATGATCTGTTAAACAGTAGCTTAGGTTTGTTTTAATCAGCAGCTTTTGAATATAATTTAAAAAAAGAGACAGCTATTTCAAAAAGAGGAGAAAAAGTGATTTGTTGTTGATCTACTGGTTAGTTTGAAAAAGGCTAATACAACAAAAACACTTTTTTTATTGACTGCATGATTGGCATTGCTTCAGAGAAAAGTTTCTAATTAAATGTGAAAACCGAAATCGCTAATTGCCCAAATAATTTAGTCGAGAATTAACGGTTTCCATTAGAAAATAAATATCAGTCTCTTCTAGTTGTAATTGGGATGATAACATAAAAAGAAAACAGCAAATCTAAGAACACAACCCTTTGACAAAAATAAGAAAACTCATTGAGGACGACAGAGTAAAGAGGTGTAGGATTCAGAGCACTGTGTTGACTCTCTCAGGGCATACAGGGATTACACTCTTATTTAAATGGACCTCCTCTCCTCTTGCAAGTTTGTTCTGCTTTTAGGTCGTCAGGAAACTCCTTCCTAAGCGTCTCTGCGGTGATTGAAACAGAGGCTTACCTTGATAATGGGCGCTAAAGCCCCGGTATCGATGGTTACTGTCGGTTACAAAATGTAGCCTCAGCCAGTTCTTGTTGCTGACAATAGGAGAAGGGACATTCATCCCAGATAACCTGAGGAAAACAAGAGGAGATAATCATTAGGCTTTTTACTGCACGCTCAAAGTCAGCAAGTTACAACACTGGTGTCTTTAAGTGTGTCGGTCAATCAGAAAAGAGAACACTTTTTTTTTTTGTTTTGAACAGTGTTGAGACATTGTAGCTACATAAGTAAAAACATTTACGAAAAGTTGCAACGAAAGTCAGCAGACCTACATAAAAATTGTCAAATTTCAAAATCCAAAGTGAAGTAATTGTACAGTAATGCTGCTTACTATTCACAAATCAATGACAATAGGACATACAACTCAAAATAATGTTCATAGGGTAATGTTGAATGGAAAAAGGATGAGTGTTCTGCTTCAGAGTCGGATGGTAGCAGCAGTAGCAGGGTGATACTGCTGGTCCTGTCCCCCTGGTGAGAACACTACAAAGAGGATCCTCAACTATACCCTATTAGTCACACTGATAGTTACTGTATATCCCCCTGGTCAGATGTATAAGCTTACAGAGAGTATACAAAGCATAAACTAATTGTATAAATATCCTTATACATTAGTGATAGCTACTGTATACATAAACAATATGTATAAAGTCACAGAGGGATAGTTACAGTACCGTTGGGGGGGGGGGGGGCTCTAGCCCTACCACCTTCTACGCAGATGCGGAAGTGCGACACGGATGCGGTGGATTGAGATGCATCCAATGCAAAAAACCTGATATCTCTAGTTTAAACTGACGGATTTGGATGGGAATTGTTTTATTATGTTACTTAGATTGACGCACCGGTGCATCATTCGACTGTAGGAGTTTATTTGTCATTTTTTGTCAGCGATCTACACAAAATACTCAATTTAATTGTATCAATTAAATTCACGCTGTGCATATCCACCCATTCAAAGTTTCACACTCGTATACCTTAATATGCATATAGAGTACAAAGTGTATCTGGTCCTCGCCCGGCCCTGGCTTTGGCCCATACCACCACAACACACAATGGAGTTGGCCAGAGAAAACGTCTAGAAGACGAGTAGCCTGCCTCTGAAGTGTGCAGGTGATTTGTCCACATGTGACTGTGCAACGCGGAGGAGGAGGAACAGAGCACAGAGGTCACAGACAGACCTCTCTCTTCCCTCCCCCTCCCTTCCTCCTCCCATCCCCTCTTCCCCCCGTGCCTCACACCACCACATCCACCGGCCTTTATGGATGACTGACGGGATGTGTCATTAAAGGACACGGTCACATGAATCAAGGCTTAATGGCCACCACAAGCTGGAGCTGTGCCATATCATTACCTTTATCAATCTAAAGTCTCCTGCATTACCCACACTGAAACAGAGGCAGAAACACCAGACCCCTCCGGCTCAGAGCACTGTCGGGTTTAACCTCAAACCCCCCTCCAATTCCAATTCTCTTCAATGCTTTTCAATGAGGAACATTTGGAATTGGAATTGCAATTTGGTTTACTTTCTAAATAGACTGGAATTGAAATGGAATTGATCCCAACCCTAGTATAGACCACATCCTAATTTAGGTTATACAGAACATGTGTGCAGATGGGAAAATGTTAGGAACAGGCCCAATGTATAGAACTACACAGAAGTCTCAAAACAGCAGCAGTGTGCAGCAGGTGTGGCACTCTGCCTGTGTAAAACCATTTCATTTATGGATGGCAAGCCTTTAAAATGTACATGCGTTTGTGATCGACGTCATCTGCGGAGGAATTGTCGTCCACTTGATCTAGCACCTACAGTACATTTGCAGTGCCTTATTACATTAGCAGGGCAAGAGGCAACCCCAGTTTAAGTGGGAGAAGATCATTGGCCACATGGCAGGTTAGGGTACCAGTGCGTGTTTCCCATCCAATAATATACATTTTAATTTAATGAGTCGGCATTCTGCGTTGGACATAATTCTAGCAGATCGAGAGTGCTGTCACACACCCTCACCACCTCCTCTCCACCTCCACCCCCACCCTCCCCTACACCCTTCCCCTACACCCTTCCCCCTATCCCCACCCTCTCCTAAATCACTGTAAAAGGCAATACAAAGTTTGATATGGATAAGTGTAATTGAATCAACATATCTCACGCCAAGGTGCCTATAAATGCGGGGAGTGGTAAACAACCATGATGTAAGTGAATGGAGAATGGAGAAGTATGGTTTACTGCATATATGTTTAAAGGGATAGTTCACCCAAACTACAAAATTCTATGCTTTGATTTTGTTAACCTTGCCACGTTGTAATTTGGGAGAACTATCCCTTTAACACCAGTAGTATGTCTGCTTGGTACATAAAGATCATGCTGGAAGTTTTACCCTACGAGTGAATCACGGATGGCCACTTAATAATGTGTTCATTTTGATTGATACCTTTGAGACCAGTGGTTGGTGAACTAGCCCAAAATGGCCACTTCATGTCATTCAATTAAGTGCTAAGGTTGTGAATACATAAATTCCAGTACACTACTCTACTCTGTGGCATTCAGGGGTCTTTTCATTCTTGTCACTGTCAGAATAGTTGTCATGATTATTCAAAGGCCTAGAGTGTGTCATGGAGCTGAGGAGATGCCGCTGTATTCATCCAGCTTAGCCTGGCAATCACTGTCCCTCTACAGTGAACAGACCACACCATGTCTAAGGCTTTAACCCTTACAGAAAAATCACATTATTTCACATGTGGAACATCACATGATTTTCCATGAAATTTCACATGTGAAATCATGTGAAAGCGTGTTTTTGGAACACTTCACATGTGATCACAAGTGTACACGTGTAGTTTCATGTTAACACATGTTGTCACGTTATCACATTAACTTCACATAATATCATGAAAACGTGTTTTTGGAAAATTTCACGTGATCACATCTGAAATTCATGTGGTTTTTCCATAATGCCTCTCCACCACCACCCACACCGTCAGTCAGTCCCCTTTTCTTTAACTTTCTGTGAGAAAAAGGTAGTGTGTTGATTGTACTGTGGTGTAGAGTGGGCTGGGGCCCATGGTGCAGAGACCGTGACGTCCCCAACGGGACTCAGGAGATAATTGATTACACATGCCAGTCTCAAAGCTTTGGCCTTTTCTCCGTCTCCCCTCCATTTGCCGAAATATAAATGACACAAACATTGGCTGCATGTGAGAGAGAGAGAGAGAGAGAGAGAGAGAGAGAGAGAGAGAGAGAGAGAGAGAGAGAGAGAGAGAGAGAGAGAGAGAGAGAGAGAGAGAGAGAGAGATGAAGGGGAGAGCAGAGAGAAAGAGAGGGCCACCGCCCCCACAGCAACAGTGTGGGACTATTCACTGAGGCATTTACAATGAATTTCCTGTCTTTCTGGGTTCTGAAAGCCGTTCAAGGTCTCAGAAATAACTCAGTGTGAATTGACAGTGACAAGAAGAGGCAACAGTGGTGAGACTTTAAAGGGGGCTTCGTAGCAACAGTGTCGCCGATTTGTCATCAAAGTACTCAAGCATTCTCAATGCAATTATAATATTAACTTTAACATCCCTGCAGTGCTGGCTGAATGGGCCTCACTCACTCACGCACGCACGCACGCACGCACGCACGCACGCACGCACGCACGCACGCACGCACGCACGCACGCACGCACGCACGCACACACACACACACACACACACACACACACACACACACACACACACACACACACACACACACACACACACACACACACACACACACACACACACACACACACACACACACTTAATGTTAGTATTCTTATCTTTCATTATTTCTTATTGTTGTTGCATTGTCGAGAAGAAACCTGAAAGTAAGCATTTCGTTGGACAGTGTATACCATGTGTGTCCCGTACCTACGTCTAATTAAACTTGAAACTTGAAACCAACACACACACACACACACACGTCAAGACACCGGATTAGATGAACGTGCTAAGCACACACACACACACACACAGACACACACACAGACAGACAGACACACACACACACACACACACACACACACACAGACACACACATAGACAGACAGACACACACATAGAGACATAGACAAAGACAAAGACACATACACCCAGGGATGGTAGAAACAGAGAAGCATGGCTGGCCTCTGCATCAGCTTTGGGCCCCAGGCAGGCAGGCAGGCAGGCAGGCAGGCAGTGTACGACGCTGGCGGACGCCTCATCAATCACCACCCAGGCCTCAGAGACGGATGGGAGGCCGCTGGGAAGCGGCGTGCATCTCTCCATCAAACTGATGTTTTGAAAGTAAGTAATCAGTGTTCTCCATGGGCACTCCTTCTGTGGCAGAGCCCTCCACCTTCCTCCCTTGTTCCCCTCCCTCTCCTCTCCTGATGCACTGACTGCCTCCTCACACTTTGATACAGTGAGTCAAGGCCTCTCCACCCCATTGGATTCTGGAAACTATATTTCATCTGTTTCATCGCAGCATGCAGGGTCGACGTGAAACTGTCCAAATTGCAGTCTGGGCTCCATGTGTAGGGGTCAGACCCTTTTGCCCAAGAACCGCAACAAAACACAAGCACAACAGTAATTTGCTGTAATTCTCCTCTCAAATCTAAAACACTGTGGTCAAAACTAACCGAATGACACAATAGCGGTATGCGTTTTTCAGAGGCTGAGATTATATTTATCCAAATTATATCCTCTGCTGCAGTAAATGGCTGCCAGAGGCCTCATTTGCAAGCCGTAATACAATCCGTCCAGTCTCAGAACAACATTAATGGATCTGAGAGAAAGAGGGGGAAACAGTACTTAACCAGGGCCTAGCTTATCTTCACAAATAGACCGGAATTTAAGAGTACCATTTCAGGATTTCCAATACATCTCTAATCCCTTCAGCAACAATACAAAATTGTTACAGTTAAGCAAGACAGTTAAAAGCAAGACTTGAATTTGAATGATTACATTACTGTACATCTAGGGCCGTCATAGTTAATCAGTTAACTCAAGTTAACTTTTTGAAAATGTTGTGCACACATTTTTTAAATTATTATACACAGAAAACATCCCAAATACATCATCTATACAGCTAAAAAACAACAATGTAAAAACAAGTTGACATTGAGGTTAAAGAAAATATGCGTTCTCAATTTACCAAATTTTGATAACCGTTACTTTAGACAAAATCAAGACGTTAATATTCTTGTAAAACATTTTTTAAATGAAAAATCATAAATTACAGCTTAATTTGAGAACATTCTGAATTTGTGATTAATCACAGCAGATCCTGCGATTAACTTGATTACATTTTTTACAATTGTTTGACAGCCCTTATCTGTGAGGTGTGGCTGTTTCGTACCTGCAGGAAAGTGTATAATGCTGTAGCAATGTATTGAAACACATGACTCATAATTCATAATTGAATAATTTCTTATTATAATACATCCTTACAAATAGGACAATCCCTACGTAAATGGTACCTAGTAAGAGGACTATCCCCTACAATGCTAATAAAAGTTGGGCTCTCTCCTTGTTCTACGCAGACAGCCCTGTTGCTGCTGGTCCATCTTAAAATTAACACAGAGTTTGGGATCGGACCAGCGCCTCCATTCCATTGGCTATCAGACTTGAGAAACAGGAAGGCAACTTGGCACAGAGAATAATAAATTGACTTTCTAAAGGCAGCTAATGACATCACAATGCTTTCACCCAGAAACATAATTAATCACTATTCTCAGACCCCCCAAAATACATTTCAATGATGTATCCTTGCCCTGTAAACAAATGCTTAAAGGCATTTGGCTCACCACCCTGGCAATCTTATAACATAATCAGATTTAGAGAAGCTACTAAGCAAGATTTAGGATATTGATTAAAGTTATTTGGGCAACGATAAAGATGTGCAGAGTTTTTGACAGTGTTCAAAACTTCATACCCCTGTTAAATGATGGTCTCATGCCAATCTTTTCTTTGTTTTACCATCTTCTTCTTCTTCTTCTTCTTCTTCTTCTTCTTCTTCTTCTTCTTCTTCTTGTTGAAGTTGGAAGTTGAAGTTGGAAGTTTACATACACCTTAGCCAAATACATTTAAACTCAGTTTTTCACAATTACTGACATTTAATCCTAGTAAAAATTCCCTGTCTTAGGTCAGTTAGGATCACCACTTAGTAGAGAGAATGACTTATTTCAGCTTTTATTTATTTCATCACATTCCCAGTGGATCAGAAGTTTTCATACACTCAAATAGCAATTTTAAATCGAGAAAATATACAACATCTGAAATACAGCAAAACTACACTATTACACACAAAACCAGGGAGGTGTGAGAAATCTGACAATACATTTTAGAGAATATAAGTGGAAACTTGAGAGGTTTCCAATACAACTGAAATTCCTCCACTATTTACTGTATTATATGCACATAAAGTTGCTGGAATAAAGGTTGCCCGCAGGTGCTCTGCTGATGCTTGACATTTTTTAAAGTTCCGCTGAAGAACCCTCAATCAATTCAACCCAAGGTGACATGGCTGAGTTACAAATTCAATTGGCTTCCAGAAGTGAATTCAGCTTAGTTGTATGTTTTTGTGTTCACCCTTGATATAGATGAGAAATAGAATGAGAACCTCTCAAGTGGATCAATCAAAAGATAGTCAGACGTTAGTAAGTTTTTTCATGAAAATAAATCTCTGACAAATGTGTCATTCACAGCCATTATGGAAGGATGTTTCATGAATCAGTTGCATCTGTAGAAATGTAAAACAAAGAAGAGACAAATGTCCATAGTAGGCTCTGACATAGAATAGACTAATGTTACCATGGTAACCACCATTAAAAAGGGATATCATTAGGGTAAATGTGACTAATCTTTACACCTGGGGCTCCGGACAGTGCACGCAAATGAAAGTGACCTTTGTCATCAGCATCCTGTGATGTCATCAACATCCTCAGATTAGACAGCTCACCGGCAGGATGAGTTTCTATTAGTGTTAGTAACAGCACAAAAGCAGAATACTGTATTTGTTTCAATGCACTTTTACCCTGCTTCATGGGGCAATGGAAGTAATCAATCGAAGTCTGAGAACATTGACCAAGACATGTTTGTTTTCCTAACGGATATAAAACAAGAAACATAACAGTTTGGGTTACAAGCGGTTCCACCATTTTCTGAAACACTCTCAGCATGATACCGTATGGCCTGTCAGGAGTCTGTAGTCCATTGAAGTACTTCGTAGAGCACCTAGCGAACTGGATTCCTATGAAAAAGATTATTGACTTGAAGGGAAAAACCAATACAGCTGCCCACGGCATGCAATATGACCTGACAAGAATACACTAAAACAGTGAATATCCTCACATTGTCACGATCGTCTGAAGAAGCGGACCAATACGCAGCGCGTGGAGTGAACATGATGACTTTATTTATAAAGCAACCACAAAAAACAACAAATGACGATAGTGAAGTCCTCTGTAACACTGACAGAAACATGGAACAAAAACCCACAAACACACTGTGAAACCACAACAGTTTAAATATGGCTCCCAATCAGAGATAACGAGCCGACAGCTGACACTCGTTACCTCCGATTGGGAGTCATATGACTAATCACCAAACATGAAATGAACAACTAGAAACCAACATAGAAATACACCCAAAAGAAAATGAACAACCCTGGCTCAATAATCAAAGTCCATGGAGCCAGAGTGTCACAGTACCCCCCCCTAAAGGTGCGAACTCCGGGCGCACCAACATACAGTCTAGGGGAGGGTCTGGGTGGGCGTCTGTCCATGGTGGCGGCTCTGGCACTGGTCGTGGTCCCCACCCCACCATAGTCACTACCCGCTTACGTAGCCTCCTCCAAATGACCACCCTCCAATATAACCCCACTGGATTAAGGGGCAGCACCGGACTAAGAGGCAGCACCGGACTAAGGGGCAACACCGGACTAAGGGACAGCACCAGGAGAAGGGGCAGCACCAGGATAAGGGGCAGCACCGGACTAAGGGGCAGCACCGGACTAAGGGGCAGCACCAGGATAAGGGGCAGCACCAGGATAAGGGGCAGCACCAGGATAAGGGGCAGCACCAGGATAAGGGACAGCACAGGGCTAGGGGGCAGTACCGGACTAAATGGCGGATCCTGGCTGGCTGGCTCTGGCAGATCCTGGCTGGCTGGCGGATCCTGGCTGGACGGCTCTGGCGGATCCTGGCTGGATGGCTCTGGCGGATCCTGGCTGGACGGCTCTGGCGGATCCTGGCTGGACGGCTCTGGCGGATCCTGGCTGGACGGCTCTGGCGGATCCTGGCTGGACGGCTCTGGCGGATCCTGGCTGGACAGCTCTGGCGGATCCTGGCTGGACGGCTCATGGCCGGCTGACGGATCTGGCTGCTCATGGCTGGCTGACGGATCTGGCTGCTCATGGCTGGCTGATGGATCTGGCTGCTCATGGCTGGCGGAAGGCTCTGGCTGCTCATGGCTGGCTGACGGATCTGGCTGCTCATAGCTGGCGGAAGGCTCTGGCTGATCCTGTCTGGCGGAAGGCTCTGGCTGATCCTGTCTGGCGGAAGGCTCTGGCTGATCCTGTCTGGCAGACGGCTCTGGCTGATCCTGTCTGGCGGAAGGCTCTAGCGGCTCCTGTCTGGCGGAAGGCTCTAGCGGCTCCGATCTGGCGGACGGCTCTGAAGGCTCATGGCAGACGGGCGGCTTTGCAGGCTCAGTACAGACGGGCGGCTTTAGCGCCGTAGGGGCAGACGGGTAGTTCAAGCGCCCGTTGGGCAGACGGGCAGTTCAGGCACCGTTGGGCAGACGGGCAGTTCAGGCGCCGTTGGGCAGACGGGCAGTTCAGGCCCCGTTGGGCAGACGGCAGATTCTGGCCGTCTGAGGCGCACCGTAGGCCTGGTGCGTGGTGCCGGAACTGGAGGTACCGGGCTGAGGACACGCATCTCAGGGCTAGTGCGGGGAGAAGGAACAGGGCATGCTGGGCCCTGGGGACGCACCGTAGGCCTGATGCGTGTAGCAGGAACAGGCCGGGCTGGGCTGGCGACGCGCACCGTATCCCTGGTGCGAGTGGCCGGAACAGGCCGGGCCGGGCTGGCGAAGCGCACCATATCCCTGGTGCGTGGAGCAGGAACAGGCCGGGCTGGGCTGGCGACGCGCACCGTATCCCTGGTGCGAGTGGCCGGAACAGGCCGGGCCGGGCTGGCGGCGCACCATATCCCTGGTGCGTGGAGCAGGAACCGGCCGGGCTGGGCTGGCGACGCACACCGTAGGTTCTGTGCGTGGAGCAGGAACAGGCCGGGCTGGGCTGGCGACGCACACCGTAGGTTCTGTGCGTGGAGCAGGAACAGGCCGGGCTGGGCTGGCGACGCACACCTTAGGTTCTGTGCGTGGAGCAGGAACAGGCCGGGCTGGGCTGGCGACGCACACCGTAGGTTCTGTGCGTGGAGCAGGAACAGGCCGGGCTGGGCTGGCGACGCACACCGTAGGTTCTGTGCGTGGAGCAGGAACAGGCCGGGCTGGACTGGCGACGCACACCGTGGGCTTGATGCGTGGAGTAGGAACAGGCCGGTCCGTACTGGGAACACACACCACTGGCTTTAACTGGGGATCAGGAACGGGCCGGACCGGACTGGTAACACACATCAGTCTCTCACGCCGTGCCGCAACAACTTCCCTTCCTCTACTGCGCCAATGGCTCCCGTAATCCGATAGCCTTCTCTCCACGTCTCCCTGTGGCAGCCTCCTGCTGCCCAGCCGCCAAGCCATGTGCCCCCCCAAAAACTTTTTGGGGTTGCCTCTCGTCCTTCCAACGATGACCCTGCTGACGCCAGTTGCTCCTCTCTCGCCAGGCCTTGATCTTCCCCCAAGGTCCCTTGCCCCCGAGCATGTCCTCCCAGGACCACGATTTGCCCACCTGGGCCATCGCCAGCCTCTCGATCTCCTTACCAGGCGCTTCCTCCCATGTCCAGCTGTCTTGCTCCTGGACACGCTGCTTGGTCCTTCTATGGTGGGTTTTTCTGTCACGATCGTCTGAAGAAGCGGACCAATACGCAGCGCGTGGAGTGAACATGATGACTTTATTTATAAAGCAACCACAAAAAACAACAAATGACGATAGTGAAGTCCTCTGTAACACTGACAGAAACATGGAACAAAAACCCACAAACACACCGTGAAACCACAACAGTTTAAATATGGCTCCCAATCAGAGATAACGAGCCGACAGCTGACACTCGTTACCTCCGATTGGGAGTCATATGACTAATCACCAAACATGAAATGAACAACTAGAAACCAACATAGAAATACACCCAAAAGAAAATGAACAACCCTGGCTCAATAATCAAAGTCCATGGAGCCAGAGTGTCACACACATGGACACATTTTGTCTTAGGCTACATCATGGTAGGTTCCCCTTATGCAGCACACATCATGCCTGTGTTAGTGAGGGAAAACAGCTCTATTATCATGTTCCAGAGATAAACACATCGCGTCAGTCTCCTCCCCTGGGTGAATATTACCCAGCAGCCATGTTCTGTATGATCAACTTGCCTGTCTGTTTTCTTCCCCCATCGACCAAACCTCTTCCCAGTCAGTTCCTTTAAAAATCCACCCCTGCTTCCATTTCCTCTCATGACATAGCAGTCTTAATCACTTGAACTCACTGCTTCTTCAATCAAAGGAAGCTTTCTGAAAGCTGTAAAGGTAAGGGCAATAGATGGGAGGTTTGTAAACAGGTTTACAAGATCTTGTAAGAACAGATACATTTTCAACACTCCGTTGATCACAGGATCCCGGCCCATCATTCACTGCAAGTTCATATCGGTGGTAGCTATGAAGCCTGTAGTAATCTACCACCCAAAGAGAGGCACTGTTGCTGTATCAAGTCCAGTCTACTGACAATTAGATAGACAACTAGTTTAGTGTAAAGAGAGATCAATGTCTTTGTCTAAGCCTTCTCAGGCATTGTCAGTTATCTTATGTCAAAACTAAAGAAAACGTTTCTTCCTCATATGAGAATATGTCCTCATATTCACTGTTTGCAAATATTCCACTTAGGTATAATCAATAATCTAGATTGCAGTGAAGAATTCTACTCTTATTCACCGGAATTCATTGTCATTAATTACCATAGCTAATATACAGTACGGAACCACCACAGTGTTGTTGATAACTATCACAGGCCTATCTCATCAAGAACATATGTGTATCTGGAAAACTGTTGCATAATTGAATGCATAATTGAATTTTAATTGGTCAATATCACGATTATACAGCATATTAATAAGACTTTGCAAACAATAGATCACTCAGAGCAATATACTGTATATTGCAAATGCTTTGTATGCCCATACATGATGTAATGATCAAAGGAGCTTTTCTCCCTTTGAAAGTCAGTGTGATCTCCATAAATCATCAATATAAAACTGTACAGCAATCTGCATTCTATTACAATTATAACAAAAATTGACGTAAAAAAACCCCACATGTATGATGACAAGCAATAAACATGATGGTAAAATTTACCCGTCAATCTCGAGGCGATTTTACTTGGGATTGAATAAAGAAACACGATTAGAATTCTGTTTAGAATTCCCCTTACAGGCCTCTTTTCTTCCCAGACACTGTGCCTGCTCAACCCTCCGCAGTCAACAATGAAAAGTCTTTACCCAAATACCAGGGTTTATTACCGATGCACAAAAACCTAGCCAAATTGAAACCTGCCAAAATACAAGCTATTACACACTGTGCAAAGATCAAAGTGAATGGGCTTGGCAAATATTGGAAGTAAAGGAGCTTTGTTTAATTTACATCTACTGGGACTTACCCAGACCTGCCATTCATCATGCAAATATCTGCCGCCAGCTCACACAGCCATAACAAAACATCCACCAAACACGCACGCACTCACACACACACACACACACACACACGCACACGCACGCACGCACACACACACACACATAGTATAGACAAACACATACACACACCTATAAAGCACTTGCACACACGTAACTTCTTCAATTAAAGTTTGATATTTTTATTTAATAAAATACGATACAGACTTAGGCCAGGTTGAGATGCCAGCTGCCTGGTCTTTGAGAAAGGAACATGTGAATGGTCATATTGATGAACCATCTGTGAACACATTGTTTTTCCCCTACCAGTGCAGCTCTATGTGCTAAATGCACTGATACTCGTACTGACAGAGTCCCACACAACAACTGGCTACTGACCAATGGCTTCTAGCACAAACTCATCAGTAAAGGCCTGAGGTGCGGACTTGAGTCACATGACTTGGACTCGAGTCTGACTCAAGTTACAGATTTGATGACTTGAGACTCGACTTGATAGGTAAGTAGGCCGTATATGATCCTGGTAAACGTGTGACTCAACTCGACTTGACTTGCTCCTAGAATGCACAACTTGGACTTTCTACTTGGGACTCGACATGAGACTCTGACCTTGTGACTTGAGACTTGCATGTGACTCAAATAATAGTGACTTGCTCCCACCTTTGGGCTAGGCAGCACTCAATCACATTCAATATTGATATGAAAATACATTATCTAACCCCCCCCCCTCCTTCTACACTCCTACCCCTCTTTCTCCTCTCCTACCCCTCTTTCTCCTCTCTTCCCCCTCTTTCTCCTCTCCTCTCCCTCCTTCTCCTCTCCATTCATCTCCTCTCCCTTCGTCTCCTCTCTCTTCTCCTCTCCTCCACCCATAGCAGACGGCATCATGACATTTTGTGCTTGCTCCCATCAGGACACTGCCTGCTCTATTGTTCAGAGGGCTCATCTGGGAGCCAGACAGAGAGCCGAGCCGAGCCCTTGTGCCTAGCAGCCAATTCAATTCAGCACTACACTCTGAGCCTCAACCAATAACTCTCAAGTGGTTCCAAATTAAATTCATTCCCCAAGCCGAGCCTCTAGTTGTTTGATACAGTGCCTTCATAAAGTATTCATACCCCTTGACTTATTCCACATTTTGTTGTGTTACAGCCTGAATTTAAAATGGATGAAATACAGTTGAAGTCCGAAGTTTACATACACCTTAGCCAAATACATTTAAACTCTGTTTTCACAATTCCTGACATTTAATCCTAGTAAAAATTCCCTGTTTTAGGGAAGTTAGGATCACCACTTAGTAGAGAGAATGATTTATTTCAGCTTTTATTTCTTTCATCACATTCCCTGTGGGTCAGAAGTTTACATACACTCAATTAGTATTTGGTAGCATTGCTTTTAAATTGTTTAACTTGGGTCAAACGTTTCGGGTAGCCTTCCACAAGCTTTCCAAAATAAGTTGGGTGAATTTTGGCCCATTCCTCCTGACAGAGCTGGTGTAACTGAGTCATGTTTGTAGGCCTCCTTGCTCGCACACGCTTTTTCAGTTCTGCCCACAAATGTTCTATAGGATTGAGGTCAGGGCTTTGTGATGGCCACTCCAATACCTTGACTTTGTTGTCCTTAAGCCATTTTGCCACAACTTTGGAAGTATGCTTGGGGTCATTGTCCATTTGGAAGACCCATTTGCGACCAAGCTTTAACTTCCTGACTGATGTCTTGAGATGTTGCTTCAAAAATATCCACATAATTTTCCTTCCTCATGATGCCATCTATTTTGTGAAGTGCACCAGTACCTCCTGCAGAAAAGCACCCCCACAGCATGATGCTGCCACCACCGTGCTTCACGGTTGGGGTGGTGTTCTTCGGCTTGCAAGCCTTCCCCTTTTTCCTCCAAACATAACGTTGGTCATTATGGCCAAACAGTTTCATCAGACCAGAGGACATTTCCCCCAAAAGTACGATCTTTGTCCCCATGTGCAGTTGCAAACCGTAGTCTGTCTTTTTTATTTATTGGAATTGTGATACAGTGAATTATATGTGAAATAATCTGTCTGTTAACAATTGTTGGAAAAATTACTTGTGTCATGCACAAAGTAGATGTCCTAACCGACTTGCCAAAACTATAGTTTGTTAACAAGAAATTTGTGGAGCGGTTGAAAAACAAGTTTTAATGACTCCAATCTAAGTGTATGTAAACTTCCGACTTCAACTGTAGATGCTTTTTCTCACCCATCTACACACAATACCCCATAACGACAATGTTTGCAAATGTATTAAAAATGACATACAGAAATGTCTCATTTACATAAGTATTTACACCCCTGAGTCAATAATTTCAAGATGCACCTTTGGCAGCAATTACAGCTGTAAGTCTTTCTGGGTAAGTCTCTAAGAGCTTTCCACAACTGGATTGTCCAACATTTGCCCATTATTCTTTTCAGAATTCTTCAAGCTCTGTCAAGTTGGTTGTTGATCATTGCTTAACAACCATTTTCAAGTCTTGCCATAGATTTTCAAGTAGATTTAAGTCAAAACTCACCCACTCAGGAACATTCACTGTCTTCTTATTAAGCAACTCCAGTTTAGATTTGTGTCACACCCTGATCTGATTCACCTGTCTTTGTGCTTGTCTCCACCCCCCACCAGGTGTCTCCCATCTCCCCTCATTTTCCCCTGTGTATTTAAACCTGCGTTTTCTGTTTGTATGTTGCCAGTTCGTCTTGTACCATCCAGTCCTACCAGCGTGTTCCTGTGTATATACATTTTTTTGTCTTCCCAGTTCTGACCTTTCTGCCTGTCCTGACCTTGATCCTGCCTGCCGTCCTGTACCTGCCTGACTCTGAATTGGATTACAACCCTTTGCCTGCCTTGACTTACCTTTTGCCTGCCCCTTGAACTATATTAAACTCTGAGACTCGTACTACAGTGCCTTGCAAAAGTATTCATCCCCCTTGGCGTTCTTCCTATTTTGTTGCATTACAACCTGTAATTTAAATGGATTTTTATTTGGATTTCATGTAATGGACATACACAAAATAGTCCAAATTGATGAAGTGGAATGAAAAAAATTACTTGTTTCAAAAATTCAGAAAAATTAATAATGGAAAAGTGGTGCGTGCATATGTATTCACCCCCTTTGCTATGAAGCCCCTAAATAAGATCTGGTGCAACCAATTACCTTCAGAAGTCACATAATTAGTTAAATAAAGTCCACCTGTGTGCAATCTAAGTATCACATGATCTGTCACATGATCTCAGTATATATACACCTGTTCTTAAAGGCCCCAGAGTCTGCAACACCACTAAGCAAGGGGCACCACCAAGCAAGCGGTACCATGAAGACCAAGGAGCTCTACAAACAGGTCAGGGACAAAGTTGTGGAGAAGTACAGATCAGGGTTGGGTTATAAAAAAATATCAGAAACTTTGACCATCCCACAGAGCACCATTAAATCCATTATTAAAAAATTGAAAGAATATGGCACCACAACAAACCTGCCAAGACAGGGCCGCCCACCAAAACTCACGGACCAGGCAAGGAGGGCATTAATCAGAGAGAAAACAAAGCGACCAAAGATAACCCTGAAGGATCTGCAAAGCTCCACAGCGGAGAGTATCTGTCCATAGGACCACTTTAAGCCGTGCACTCCACAGAGCTGGGCTTTACGGAAGAGTGGCCAGAAAAAAGCCATTGCTTAAAGAAAGAAATAAACAAACACGTTTGGTGTTTGCCAAAAGGCATGTGGGAGACTCCCAAAACATATGGAAGAAGGTACTCTGGTCAGATGAGACTACAATTGAGCTTTTTGGCCATCAAGGAAAAGCTATGTCTGGTGCAAACCCAACACCTCTCATCACCCCGAGAACACCATCCCCACAGTGAAGCATGGTGGTGGCAGCATCATCTGTGGGGATGTTTTTCATCGGCAGGGACTGGGGAACTGGTCAGAATTGAAGGAATGATGGATGGTGCTAAATACAGGGAAGTTCTTGAGGGAAACCTGTTTCAGTCTTCCAGAGATTTGAGACTGGGACGGAGGTTCACCTTCCAGCAGGACAATGACCCTAATCATACTGCTAAAGGAACACTTGAGTGGTTTAAGGGGAAACATTTAAATGTCTTGGAATGGCCTGGTCAAAGCCCAGACCTCAATCCAATTGAGAATCTGTGGTATGACTTAAAGATTGCTGTACACCAGCGGAACCCATCCAACTTGAAGGAGCTGGAGCAGTTTTGCCTTGAAGAATGGGCAAAAATCCCAGTGGCTAGATGTGCCAAGTTTATAGAGACATACCCCAAGAGACTTGCAGCTGTAATTGCTTCAAAATGGTTAGCATGTTGTGTAAATCAAATGATACAAACCCCCCAAAAAATCAATTTTAATTTCAGGTTGTAAGGCAACAACATAGGAAAAATGCCAAGGGGGTGAATACTTTCGCAAGCCACTGTATCTGCCTCCTGTGTCTGCATCTGGGTCTTAGCCTGAGCCGTGATAGATTTGCCTTGCAATTGACGTTATTGTCCTACTGAAAGGTGATTTCATCTCACAGTGTGTGGTGAAAAACAGACTGAACCAGTTTTTCCTGTGCTTAGCTCCATTCTTTTTCTTTTGTATTCTGAAAAATTCTCCAGTCCTTAACGATTACAAGCATATCCATAACATGATGCAGCCCTCACTATGCTCGAAAATACGGAGAGTGGTACTCAGTTATGTGTTGTATTGGATTTGCCCCAAACATAACACTTTGTATTCAGGACAAATAAATGTATTGCTTTGCCTAATTTTGGGCAGTTGTTTTACTTTAGTGCCTTATTTCCTTCCTCTCTGGCAACTTAGTTAGGAAGGACGTCTGTATCTTTGTAGTGACTTGGTGTATTGATACATCATCCAAAGTGTATTTTATAACTTCACCATGCTCAAAGGGATATTCAATGTATGTATATATTTATTTTTACCCATCTACCAATAGGTGCTCTTCTTTGCGAGGCATTGGAAAACCTCCCTGGTCTTTGTGGTTGAATCTGTGTTTGAAATTCACTGCTCGATTGAGGGACCTTACAGATAATTGTATGTGTGGGGTACAGAGATGAGGTAGTCATTCAAAAATCATGTTACACTATTATTGCTCACTGAGTCCATGCAACTTATTATGTGACTTGTTGAGCAAGTTTTTACTCCTGAACTTATTTAGTATTCAAAGGGGTTGAATACTTATTGACTCAAGACACTTCAGCTTTTTATTTTTAATTATTTTGTTAACACCTGGAAAAACAATTCCACTTTGAAATGATTGTGTGTAGGCCAGGGGAAAAAGTCTAAATGTCATCTATTTTAAATTCAGGCTGTAACACAACAAAATGAGGAAAAAGTCAAGGGGTGTGAATACTTTCTGAAGGCACTGTATCTCACTATTGCCACAGTCCAACCACAATCTAAATGGATTTCATAGCTCTTCCTGAGTCTACTTGGACTTAAATGAGTGGTGGAGTGAGGGCGGGACAAGACAACATCTAGTAGCCTGGGGGCTGACCACTGACAACATGTAGGCTAGGTAGGTCTACTCTGGACTGGGAAACACTGTGCCCTTCTCCCACAACCAACAGGCCTGACTCACAGAATAACACCCACACTTTCCAAAACAGAACAATTTCACGTTGTCTCCCTATTAATACACATTGTTCAACAGGGCTAGATAATGACAACCCAACTCTTTCTATTACTGCATTGTTGGTTGGTAGCTTGCAAGAAAGGCATTTCACTGTACTTGTGCATGTGACATTAAAACTCGAAACTTCAAACCACCTCTCAACTAAAGAAAGACAAGTAAAGAGTATATTTGTAGCAGTGTGAAGATAGGGCCCATGGAGCTACAGATGGAGACTGGGACTATGTCCACAATAGCACCATATTCCCTATAAAGTACACTACTTTTGACCAGAGCCCATAGGGTAGTGCACTATGGAGGGAATAGGGTTCCATTTGGGAAGCAAGCTTGGTCCTGCTGAAGCCCCCTTAAAAATCCCCAAATCCAATTTTTCAGGCTAAATGTGAGTTCCTCTTACAGCCCAAATCCACCTCCTTCCATTAACCCACAGCTCTATCTTGATTGTCTTGGCAATCCGTTTTAGAACAATGACATGGAATCACGCTACTGAATCAATGAATGCTGTTGGAAAACATAGCATGTGTTCCAAATGGCACCCTATTGCCTGTGTAGTGCACTACTTTTGACCAGGGCCTATAGTGCTCTGGTCAAACGTAGTGCGCTATATAGGGAATAGGGTGCCATTTAGGATGCAGACATAGCCTACTGCAACAGAACGTTGGATTTGCATAGATGCTAGATGTGTTACATGCAATTATTTCCATTCACTCACCAGCTTCATGCAGATTATTATGCATATGTTTAGAATAGAGTTGGCACTGTGTCTGCTTCAATGTACTGTAAACCAGCCTGGTTGTCATGTGGATGTGAAAAGGAGATGGTTTGGTTTGGCAGGCCGTAGGTAATGTGGGATATGGCTTGAGACAGGTTAACCTATAGGTGGCTAATGCCGGATCTGGATCCATATGAATGGATTCATCTGACTGCCAACATGTGAATACATGTGTTAGGTAACATAATATAATAATAATAATATAATATGCCATTTAGCAGATGCTTTTATCCAAAGCGACTTACAGTCATGTGTGCATACATTTTTACGTATGGGTGGTCCCGGGGATCGAACCCACTACCCTGGCGTTACAAGCGCCATGCTCTACCAATTGAGCTACAGAGGACCACATGGGATGTTGTTTGAGGCAGAATAGCCTAGATGTTTAATCTGTAATCCGTGTTGCATGAGTCTGACTCCCACATATATCAAGTGACATATGAATAGGATGAATAAGATTACATGGCCAGGGGAGACCTGTATCATAAAGCATCTCAGAGTAGGAGTGCTCATCCCGGATCAGGTCTACCCCTGGCCATGTAATCACATTCATTCATTCATCAAGGCAAATGTGATCCTCGATCATCACTCCTACCCTGGCTTGGTCTGGGTCTAGGAAGGACAGGGAGATCCATAGATCCAGTGTTTCATGCCAGACAGGCTCCCCTGTCCCTCTGTCCCTCTGTCCTTCTGCCCCCCCCCCCTCCCCCTCCTCCTCCTGGCCCACTTGACAGCTCTCTGGTTGTCTGCCACCTCCACTTTAGCCTCCTCTATCCCCCTCTTCCACCCAGATGCCTGATGGCTGCACAGCCACTGATAAATGTCTCTGGCTTTAGCCATCCCCACCAATTGAATGTCACATACTTTCTTCTTTCTTACTAGCTTTTTGGAGAGGGGTAAACTTTCATGGATTTCCACTCTGCCATGGTTGGAATGTGTGTGTGTGTGTGTGCACATGCGTGGTTGTGTGTGACAGTTAGAGATGGAGTACTTGTGTGTACTTAGTATGTGTGTGGGTGTCCTTGTGTATGACAGTGAGTGAGTGCCTGTATCTATTGCATGATAGTGTGTGTTCATATGTATGTGTGTCTATGACAGTGTGTGCATGTACTCTGTATTGTTTGTGCATGTGTGTGTTACGTCCTCAGTGTGTGTGTGTGTGTATTGCGTGTGTCACATCCAGGGTGTGTGTGTGTGTTTGTGTGTGTCTATGTGTGGGGCTTTCTACATTACTCTTGGCTCCATCCCACCCAAGGTCAGAGCCCAGTCACTTCCTGCTTCAGGATGCTGTCTACTGGCCTAGTAGATTTCCCAGAAGTGCACGTCGAGGAGCGTGCCAGCCAGCAGAATTGATTAGAACGTGGAACGCATAACATTAGGCCTGATAGATACTCAATTCACAAGGCCTTTCTGTGTTGTCTTAAGGCCCACCGCCATACTAAACAGAAAGAACACATACACTGAGTGTACAAAACATTAGGAACACCTGCTCTATCCATGACATAGACTGACCAGGTGAATCCAGGTGAAAGCTATGATCCCTTATTGATGTCACTTGTTAAATCCACTTCAATCAGTGTAGATGAAGGGGAGGAGCCAGGTTAAAGAAGGATTTTTATGCCTTGAGACAATTGAGACATTGATTGTGTTTGTGTGCCATTCAGAGGGTGAATTGGCAAGACAAAATATTTAAGTGCCTTTGAACGTGGTATTGTAGTAGGTGCCAGGCGCACCGGTTTATGTCAACAGTTTCCCGTGTGTATCAAGAATGGTCCACCAGCCAAAGGACATCCAGCCAACTTGACACAACTGTGGGAAGCATTGGAGTCAACATGGCCCAGCATCCTTGTGGAACGCTTTTGACACCTTGTAGAGTTCATGCCCCGACGAATTGAGGCTGTTCTGAGGGCAAAAGGAGCGGGGAAGGGGGGGTGATAGGGCACTTTATTTATCACTTTTATTCATCACTTTTATTTAGCACTTTTATTTATCACTTTTATTTAGCACTTTTATTTATCACTTTTATCTAGCACTTTTATTTATCACTTGTATCTAGCACTTTTATTTAGCACTTTTATTTAGCACTTTTATTTATCACTTGTATCTAGCACTTTTATTTATCACTTTTATTTATCACTTTTATTTAGCACTTTTATTTAGCACTTTTATTTATCACTTGTATCTAGCACTTTTATTTAGCACTTTTATTTAGCACTTTTATTTAGCACTTTTATTTATCACTTTTATCTAGCACTTTTATTTATCACTTGTATCTAGCACTTTTATTTAGCACTTTTATTTATCACTTTTATTTATCACTTGTATCTAGCACTTTTATTTAGCACTTTTATTTATCACTTGTATCTAGCACTTTTATTTATCACTTTTATTTATCACTTTTATTTATCACTTTTATTTAACACTATTATTTAGCACTTTGATTTAACACTTTTATCTAGCACTTTTATTTAACACTTTTATCTAGCACTTTGATTTATCACTTTTATTTATCACTTTTATTTAGCACTTTTATTTAGCACTTTTATTTAGCACTTTTCTTTAGCACTTTTATTTAGCACTTTTATTTAGCACTTTTACTTAGCACTTTTATCTTACTACTCTGATAAGGTAACAATGGTTAAAACTATGGCAGTGCCACATATTCGTGTTATGTGAAATCTACAACGTTTCTGTTTGTCTTATTGCTATATTAATACTCCTGTAATATGTCAATTAAAGGGATTTGTCAACAGTGACAGGGAGACTTATTTTCAGTAGATGCATGAATCAAACCTGCAGCCCTGGTGTTGCCAGTCCCTTGTTCTAAACCACTGAGGCATTAGAACCTTGTTTGCATAATGATAAGTAAAACTGTGTACAGTGCATTCTACAAACAAACAAAGCAAAGCAAAGAGGGGTCAGTTAGCCCCTAGACAACAATAAGAACCCTAAGCCAAGTGTTGTGTCGTCTGCCATCTTCTAACCAAACAAAAGGTCTCATTCCTGGGTGGCCATGTCTGTTTGCTCTGCCAGGCATCTTTGCCAGGCGTGCTTATAGCACTTAGTGGGGAATCACCCAGTGATTGTTGAAATGGTGGGCTAATTGTCTTTAGCCTGCTGGGTGTTGCTTTGACCTGGTATTCTGACACTCTGACAGGCAGCCGAAAAGAAATGTGTGTGTATGTGTGTGTGTCCTGCACTGTTATGCTGACAGCAGAGGCACATGGAAGGCATTCAAATGTCACTTATTTAGTTATTTCACAGCCGGCTCCCTCTCTCCCTCTCTCCTTCTATCTCCCTCTCTCTCTTTTCCTCTCTCTCTCATTTTCAGAGGCTTGGAGGAAAAGGCCACGGTTAATTATGCTCCCCTCTTAGTGGCAGCCAAGCATGGTGGATGCTGAAGGGGCTCTCTGCTGTGCCCACAGACAGACAGACAGTCTCTCTCTCGAGGGGCCTGAACTACTGAAATTAGACCCAATGTCAGATGACCTGGTTTCCCCTTCTCTATTTCCACGTTTAGCCTAACTCGTGTTAAGGGTCAGCTTTAACCAAATACAGCAAAAGCTCTCACACTGTAGAGGTGAAAGAGATTGCAAAATGTGTGTCAAGTGAGTGAGAAGTGTGTGTGTGTGTGTGTACGTGTGTGTGTGTGTGTGTGTGTGTGTGTGTGTGTGTGTGTGTGTGTGTGTGTGTGTGTGTGTGTGTATGTGTGTGTGTGTGTGCATGCTTGTGAGTGGGAATGCACACTGGCTGCACGTTTGTTCTAAGGAGAGCAAGACAGGTGACATATACACAGCCTCCACAATCTATCAAACCTGCCAACATAATGTACAAGCATGTCACTACACCCGCAATAACATCTGCTAAATATGTGTATGTGACCAATACAATTTGATTTGTTGATTTGATTAAAATTCAAACTGGAGATTTTTGTTTGTGTGTGCATGACCATTTAGACTACACTTTTTTTCTATATCCAGAAGAGGGCTTAAGAGGGCCAAACTCCTGAGACTGTGGTCCTGTCCCAAATGGCAAAAGCAGTGCACTATTTAGGGAATAGAGTGCCATTTGGGACACAGCCTGTTATTGATACATATCTTTCAGGAGATGGCATGATCCCTGCACCCCAGGGAGCTGGAAGCATATTCTTTGCATAATCTCTGAGGTGGAATCAAAAATATATTCTTAATTTGTCATGATGTAATACCTTGAAATGCACTAGTATCATCACCATGCTAGAACAACTAAAAAACATTAACTATTACTCATTAGCGAGATAGATAATATTAATTGATTGGCTGAACTATAGTGATGAATCCTGCCATCCAATCTAAGCAGTGTGTGTGATAGTGACTATACAACCTCAGTAAACTGCCAAATATACTCTACGGTACACGCTGTCCAGTATGAGTGTCAGTAATAACACACTTGCTACCCTACAATCATCCAGCGTGGTTGCTCACAAGAAAGGGAGATGGGTCAATTATTTTGAGGTTGGAAATAAGCGATAGTTACGCTGTGCCCTCAATACACACAGGACAGCAGCCAGACTACAGTAGAGTGGAGGAGTGTTGGGCCTGGCTGTCTGAGTGCCATCAGCCATCACTCAGCATGGAGCAGCAGCATTAGGCTTTCTCTCATTTCCAGATCTACTGTCTAGGGCAGAGCAGAGAGGCTGCCTATAGACCCATGGACCCTCCAGTACCAGACCCATGGACCCTCCAGTACCAGACCCATGGCCCCTCCAGTACCAGTGCCATCAGCCTTCCCTCAGTGGAGGGTAGTAGCAGCATGTGGCTCTTTCTCAGCCCAGCTCTAGCTCCACTGACTCAGAGAAGACAGAACCCTTCAGGAGCCATCAGTGGAGCTCAACACTATACTCATCTCTGTGTCAGTGTGGATGACAGGGGTATAGATACAAAGCAATCCTAGCATGATATTACGTCTTTCTCTATATCAATCTCTCAGTCTTTCTCTCTCTCTGTCTGTTACGGATACAGGTATCCTGTGTTTTTGTGTGTTTCTCTCCTTCTGCCCTAATCACAGGTGTCCTGTATGTTCCTGATTGGTGGTCGTTGAGGTGTCTGCTGATTGGACCAATCAGTGAACATTCCTGTTTATTGCACCACCTGTTATTCGTTTGTTCAATCACACATCCCATTTTATAAAAACCAGACTTGTGTTTGTTGCAAGAGAGAGATTTTTGCCATATGTGAGTATGGACACGGTGGTGTCCTGTGTGTTGTGTACGCACTAAGTTGTTGGTTACCCTGTTGGTAACGTTATTAGAATATATTTCTTTACCTGAGTGTGGATACTGTTGTATCCTGTGTACTTATTTAATCGCTGATTACCCTGTTTAGTAGCTTTGTGTGTTTTTGGGAAAAGGGGAGTTTAAGCTAGTTGCCCTTGGGCGTACATTACCCGTAGGAAGAAATCTGTCTATAAACACTAGTTAGACCTGAGCGGACCACCCACTGTATTTTTGTATGGTAGCAGTAGCCTAGCGGTTCTTTAGGCAGGCTAGATCAGTTTAGGGGGTTTTACACTATTGTTTCATTTCTTGGGTCCTGCTCAGCCCTTTTTCCCAAACCTTTACCGTGTGTTTAGCAATAAACCATTTAAGTTTGACGGTAGTTCATGGTTGTTGTGTCATTTTCGGTTCTCACTGTTCCATGTCACACTTATAATTTGCATAATTTATGTTACGGGTCTCATGTCCATCCACCCTAGACGTTTAGAGCCACGGGGTTCGTAACATGAAGTGGGGGTTCGTCCGGGATCTATCCCATGCTACTCATGCAAATTAGTAAGTGTCTGGTTCAGTGTTGAGCTTGGCAGCTGTCCTACCTGTTTTTTTTGTGTGTTCAGTAGTCGACGGCTCGTGTTGCTAGTAGGATGGCTACTTTTGAGTTGGAGGCATTTTTGGAAAACCCTACGTGGGAGGTTTTTGATAATTGCCGTAGAGTGGATCTACAGGCTTTGGCTGACCACTTTTCTGTACCCATACCGAGGGGTTTAGTGAAAGCAGAAGTTAGGGAAGTAGTGTTAGCGATATTATTGAACGAGCGAGTGCTTGAGTTACCGCCGCCTGAGTCTGCTGCTCCTGTAGGGGATGTGGTTGCTGTTCCTGTAAGCCCATCAGTGTCTGAGGACGAGACTAAGGCTCCAGCCACATTGCCCCGTTATGACCCACTCTCCCCACTGACTGACAGTGATGCCAGGATGGATGTCCGCTCGACACGGCTCCAAATGGAGGCGGAAGAGCGGGCACAAATCAGGCTAGACAAACTGGAAACGCGTAGGCTTGATCAGGAGACGCGTAAGCTAGAGGCAGAGCTGGAAACGCGTAGGCTTGATCAGGAACTGGAGACGCGTAAGATGGAACTGGAGACGCGTAGGCTTGATCAAGAACTGGAGTTGCGTAAAATGGAACTAGAGGCAGAAACAGCGAGGTTAGTCTCTGCTCATACTATGCCTGCTAGTGAGCCATCCTCACCAGCTGGGTCGTCTACTACGTTTGATATTAGTAGGCAGATCACCTTGGTACCTGTGTTCAGGGAGTCAGAGGTTGATTCCTATTTCAGTGTGTTTGAACGTATAGCGGTAGCATTGAAATGGCCCGAAGAGGTATGGTGCCTATTACTTCAGTGTAAACTAACAGGTAAAGCCCAAGAGGTTCTGGCAGCGCTACCTCTTGAAGACAGTTTGAATTATGAAGTGGTCAAAGCTACTGTTCTTCGTGCCTATGAGCTTGTTCCTGAGGCATATCGACAGAGATTTAGGGTCTCATAAAAAGTCTCCTACTCAGACTTATGTGGAGTTTGCTAGAGACAAAGGAAATCTGTTTGACAAATGGCACAGTGCTAGTAAGGTAACTGATTTTAACTCTCTACGGGAGTTAATCTTGTTAGAAGAGTTTAAAAATTGTTTACCGGAACGCATTGTAGTTTATCTGAACGAACAGAAAGTATCCTCACTGTCAGAAGCGTCTGTATTGGCAGACGAGTTTGTGTTGACGCATAAGAGCGTGTTTTCGCCTCGTACGGAGAGCAGGGCTGCAGAGTTGCTAACTTTTAGTCCTAGTCGACCAGCAGTACATCCAGCACGCCCAAAAGATGTGCGTCACTGTTTCTATTGTCATAAGGTGGGACATATAGTTAATGATTGCTTTCTGCTAAAACGCAAACCGGGGATGCCTCAGCACGCCAGACCGCCAACGGGTGTTGGGCTGATTCGTACGGTTGTAAGGCCGGAATCAAGACAGAAGCCTCATAGTGAATATGGTTTGAAAGTCCCTGTCCCAGATCACAGTTATGAACCGTTCATTTTTGAGGGGTTTGTTTCTATATCAGATGACGAAGCGTCTCAGCGTCCAGTTAGAATCCTCAGAGATACTGGTGCGGCGCAGTCGTTCATACTCGCTGATGTGTTGCCCTTGTCCAGTAATACATATTGTGGTTCCAGTGTGTTAGTACAAGGAATTGAAATGGGATTTGTCCCAGTGCCATTGCACTTTGTGAACGTACACTCTGAGTTAGTCAGTGGATTGTTCAGAGTGGGCGTACGTCCTATGTTGCCAGTAAAAGGTGTGACATTTATAATGGGCAACGATATTGCCGGAGGAAAGGTGATACCCGTATTGGAGGTATTGGATAAAAGTGACCAGTCTCTCTCCGAGGAGCTGGCACAGGGTTATCCAGATGTGTTCCCCGCTTGTGCTGTCACACGTGCTCAAGCACGACAAGTGGGTGAAGTGATAGATTTGTCGAACACGATTCTATTCAGAGAGTGTGACCCAGAGGATAGTTCGGGTGCTACCTCTGGTAAGCTGGTGCAGTCTGACCAACAGCCCAGAGAAAGGAAGAAGGATGTGGAACTTGTTGCTGAAGCAATACAGTTACCAGTTACTCGTGAGCAGCTGATCGCTAACCAACAGGTTGACATTAGTCTGGCTAAATGTTTTTCTAGTGTTGTCTCAGAGGACGAGCTAAAGAAGAAAAACATGGCATACTTCATTGATGGTAATCTCCTCATGCGTAAATGGACATCCCATGTTGACGCTGGCGGAGATTGGAATGCTGTTTACCAAATAGTGATTCCTACAGCCTTTCGACAAAATGTTTTATCCCTCGCTCATGATCACCAGTGGTCCGGACATCTGGGAGTCACCAAGACTTATGATCGAGTTTTGCGACATTTCTTTTGGCCTGGCTTAAAACAAGATGTGGCTCAGTTCTGTCGGACTTGCCACACCTGTCAAGTAGTTGGGAAACCGAACCAGGTTATTTCCCCGCGCCTCTTTGTCCCATACCGGCCATAGGTGAACCATTCGAACATGTGATGGTTGATTGTGTTGGACCATTACCAAAAACAAAATCTGGTAACCAGTTTATGTTGACAATTATGTGTGTGGCCACCAGGTACCCAGAGGCCATTCCTCTGCGAAGGATTACTGCTCCAGTGGTGAGTAAAGCGTTGATCAAATTCTTCTCAACTTTTGGATTACCTAGGGTGATACAAACTGATCAGGGTACGAATTTCCTTTCTAAACTTTTCAAACAAGTGTTAAAATCCTTGTCAGTTACACACCGTGTGTCAAGCGCATATCACCCAGAGTCTCAGGGTGCGCTTGAACGTTGGCATCAGACCCTGAAGTCTATGCTCCGTAAATATTGCTTGGAATCTGAGAAAGATTGGGATGAGGGAGTTCCTCTAGTGTTGTTTGCTGTCCGTGAGACAGTACAGGAATCCCCTAGGGTTCAGCCCAGCTGAACTGGTGTTTGGACACACCATGAGAGGACCTATGAAAGTCCTTAAGGATCAGTTTTTGTCACAAGAGTTGTGTGTGAAAGAAAATGTGTTGGACTACGTTAGTCGCTTTCGTGAGCGCCTACATGCTGCCTGTGCTCTAGCAAAGGAAGCGCTGTCTTCCTCACAGAAACGGATGAAACGACACTATGACACACAGGCTGTTTCCTCGTTCACTGCAGCCAGGTGACCGAGTTCTTGTGTTGTTGCCTGTGCCAGGAGCGTCATTGTCAGCACGTTTCTCTGGTCCTTATGTCATTGAAAAGAAACTAACTGAAACTGACTATGTGATACAGACTCCTGATAGAAAACGCCAATCTCGTGTGTGCCACGTTAACATGTTGAAGACATACCACAACAGACCCGTCACTCAGGTAGACAGTCCAGAGAAACTGGCCGAGTCGGCTGTCTCTGTTGCTGCTACGGCTGTAGTGGGAGGTAATGTTAATGATGTGGACGGAGATGGTTTGGAGTTGCGCAATACTCAGCAGCAGTGTGCTAGATTGCCCAATTCAGAGATGCTGTTGTCTCTCCCGGCAAGCCTGATTCATTTAACGGACAGACAGTCAGATGATATTGTGAGACTGTTACACAGCTTTCCATGTCTTTTTAATGATGTTCCTACATGTACAAATGTGTTAGAACATGACATTAATGTTGGAAACGCTGCACCTATCAAGCAACATCCTTATCGTGTCAACGTCGCTAAGAGAAAGATAATGAGGGGTGAGGTCGGTTATTTGCTGGAGAATAACCTGGCTATGCCAAGTTCAAGTCCTTGGAGTTCTCCGTGCATTCTGGTTCCTAAACCTGATGGGACATCCAGATTATGTACGGACTATCGGAAAGTCAATGCTGTCACAGTGCCCGACTCGTTCCCGTTACCCAGACTGGATGACTGTATTGATACTGTTGGTGCTGCTACTTATGTAACCAAATTAGATCTTCTAAAAGGTTACTGGCAGGTGCCGTTACCCCCACGTGCCTCCGACATCTCTGCCTTTGTGACCCCAGATCACTTCCTACAATATGCTGTCATGGCATTTGGGATGCGGAACGCACCAGCCACTTTCCAACGCCTGGTTAACACAGTATTGGCTGGAGTTCCTAATTGTAGTGCTTACCTTGATGATCTGGTAATTTATTCAACTGAGTGGTCTGATCATGTTAACACTCTAAGGGTAGTGTGTGAACGTCTAGCAACCGCTTCTCTAACCCTGAACTTAGCAAAGTGCGAGTTTGGGAAGGCCACTGTTACTTATCTTGGTAAACAGGTCGGCCATGGTCAGGTGCGCCCTGTAGATGCCAAGGTCTCAGCTATAAACGCATTTCCCGCACCTACCACCAGAAGAGAGCTACGCCGTTTTTTAGGGATGGTTGGCTACTACCGTAGTTTCTGTAAAAATTTCTCTGCGGTAGTTGCTCCATTAACGGATTTGCTCAGTCCGGCGAGAAAATTTGTATGGTCTGAAGATTGTTGTACTGCTTTCAACACTGCTAAAGCACTCTTGTGTAGTACTCCTGTTCTTGCTGCGCCAGATTTTGAGCGGCCGTTTAAACTGGAGGTAGATGCAAGTGCCAGAGGTGCTGGTGCTGTTCTACTGCAGCAAGACCAGAGTGGAGTGGACCATCCTGTCTGTTATTTTTCACGGAAATTTAACAAATGTCAGACAAACTATTCCACCATTGAACAAGAAGCTCTAGCTTTGTTGTTAGCTCTGCAGTACTTTGAAGTTTATGTTGGTTCCAGTGCATTACCAGTGGTAGTGTATACTGACCATAATCCCTTAGTTTTTCTCCACCGGATGTACAACCAGAACCAACGCCTTATGCGTTGGGCACTTGTCGTGCAAAATTATAATTTGGAGATCCGCCACAAAAAGGGGTTAGATAATGTGTTGGCAGATGCTTTGTCTCGTGTGTAATGATCTAGGTTTTTTTTTGTTATCCCGGCAGGATGATTATTGAATTTTGGGTGTTGTGATAGTACGTGTGTCGCAAACCATTTTGGTTTGCTCTTTTAAGGGTGGGAGTGTTACGGATACAGGTATCCTGTGTTTTTGTGTGTTTCTCTCCTTCTGCCCTAATCACAGGTGTCCTGTATGTTCCTGATTGGTGGTCGTTGAGGTGTCTGCTGATTGGACCAATCAGTGAACATTCCTGTTTATTGCACCACCTGTTATTCGTTTGTTCAATCACACATCCCATTTTATAAAAACCAGACTTGTGTTTGTTGCAAGAGAGAGATTTTTGCCATATGTGAGTATGGACACGGTGGTGTCCTGTGTGTTGTGTACGCACTAAGTTGTTGGTTACCCTGTTGGTAACGTTATTAGAATATATTTCTTTACCTGAGTGTGGATACTGTTGTATCCTGTGTACTTATTTAATCGCTGATTACCCTGTTTAGTAGCTTTGTGTGTTTTTGGGAAAAGGGGAGTTTAAGCTAGTTGCCCTTGGGCGTACATTACCCGTAGGGAAGAAATCTGTCTATAAACACTAGTTAGACCTGAGCGGACCACCCACTGTATTTTTGTATGGTAGCAGTAGCCTAGCGGTTCTTTAGGCAGGCTAGATCAGTTTAGGGGGTTTTACACTATTGTTTCATTTCTTGGGTCCTGCTCAGCCCTTTTTCCCAAACCTTTACCGTGTGTTTAGCAATAAACCATTTAAGTTTGACGGTAGTTCATGGTTGTTGTGTCATTTTTGGTTCTCACTGTTCCATGTCACACTTATAATTTGCATAATTTATGTTACGGGTCTCATGTCCATCCACCCTAGACGTTTAGAGCCACGGGGTTCGTAACACTGTCTCTTATCTTTCTCTCCTATCTCTCTCTTACTCTCTCCTTTTTTGCCTCGGTCTCTGGCTTTCCCTCTCTGTCTCGCACTCCCCTCTCTCTCTCTCTCTCTCTCTCTCTCTCTCTCTCTCTCTCTCTCTCTCTCTCTCTCTCTCTCTCTCTCTCTCTCTCTCTCTCTCTCTCTCTCGCTATCTCTCTCTCTGAATGCACAACTTGAGGCCCATGAGACTACAGCGAGAGCACAAAATTGATATTTTTGATTATATTTGAAGTCTGCAAAGCAAGTGTGCTAGCGGGCTACAGTGGAGAGGGTTGTACTGAAAATAGATAGCATTAATCAGAGGAATCTGATCTATGACAAACAAATATAGGGAGGGAGTGTCTGAGTGGATGGAACAAGATCTTATCTAACAAAGGAAAGGAAAAATACATTTTGCCTGGAGTAGTAAGCCTACTTTGTCAGTGATGTGTAAACAAAGTGATCACATACAGGATGCGTCCCAAATGGCACCCTATTCCCTATATGGTGCACTACTTTTGACCAGGGTCCATATGACTCTGGTGAAAAGTAGTGCACTATACGGGAATAGGGTGCCTATCCGTTTCCAGTCACCATGAAAAACTGTTATGGCTTCCACAGTTCTCTCTGCTTTGTGGAGGTTTAGGAATAAATGTCGCTAAAACGTAATCAAACTTTCAAACCCGCAATAACTCTGCAGCCACACTCACTCAGGCTTTGCTTTATGACTGTTCTGCATCACTGGAGGCCTGATAAAAATAGCAATTACAGGTGTTTGTTGAAATATCACATTCCATATCCAATTGCAATAGTACACTATTAGCATCTTAAAGGGTTACCCAATTAAACGATCAGCAAACTGCATAATTCAACTGATTAAAAAAGGGGAACGCTTGAAATGAGAACACCTACCATTTCACTTTGTTTGTGCTCTCTGTTCTTTGTAAAAGGTAAAAGGTGATTTAAAGTGGACGTAACTACTGTACCTTTCTCAAGGTTTGTGACACATACAGTGGGGAAAAAAAGTATTTAGTCAGCCACCAATTGTGTAAGTTCTCCCACTTAAAAAGATGAGAGAGGCCTGTAATTTTCATCATAGGTACATGTCAACTATGACAGACAAATTGAGAAAAGAAAATCCAGAAAATCACATTGTAGGATTTTTAATGAATTTATTTGCAAATTATGGTGGAAAATAAGTATTTGGTCACCTACAAGCAAGATTTCTGGCTCTCACAGACCAGTAACTTCTTCTTTAAGAGGCTCCTCTGTCCTCCACTCGTTACCTGTATTAATGGCACCTGTTTGAATTTGTTATCAGTATAAAAGACACCTGTCCACAACCTCAAACAGTCACACTCCAAACTCCACTATGGCCAAGACCAAAGAGCTGTCAAAGGACACCAGAAACAAAATTGTAGACCTGCACCAGGCTGGGAAGACTGAATCTGCAATAGGTAAGCAGCTTGGTTTGAAGAAATCAACTGTGGGAGCAATTATTAGGAAATGGAAGACATACAAGACCACTGATAATCTCCCTCGATCTGGGGCTCCACGCAAGATCTCACCCCGTGGGGTCAAAATGATCACAAGAACGGTGAGCAAAAATCCCAGAACCACACGGGGGGACCTAGTGAATGACCTGCAGAGAGCTGGGACCAAAGTAACAAAGCCTACCATCAGTAACACACTACGCCGCCAGGGACTCAAATCCTGCAGTGCTAGACGTGTCCCCCTGCTTAAGCCAGTACATGTCCAGGCCCGTCTGAAGTTTGCTAGAGTGCATCCAGAAGAGGATTGGGAGAAAGTCATATGGTCAGATGAAACCAAAATATAACTTTTTGGTAAAAACTCAACTTGTCGTGTTTGGAGGACAAAGAATGCTGAGTTGCATCCAAAGAACACCATACCTACTGTGAAGCATGGGAGTGAAAACATCATACTTTGGGGCTGTTTTTCTGCAAAGGGACCAGGACGACTGATCCGTGTAAAGGAAAAATGAATGGGGCCATGTATCGTGAGATTTTGAGTGAAAACCTCCTTCCATCAGCAAGGGCATTGAAGATGAAACGTGGCTGGGTCTTTCAGCATGACAATGATCCCAAACACACCACCCGGGCAACGAAGGAGTGGCTTCGTAAGAAGCATTTCAAGGTCCTGGAGTCTCCAGATCTCAACCCCATAGAAAATCTTTGGAGGGGAGTTGAAAGTCCGTGTTGCCCAGCGACAGCCCCAAAACATCACTGCTCTAGAGGAGATCTGCATGGAGGAATGGGCCAAAATACCAGCAACAGTGTGTGAAAACCTTGTGAAGACTTACAGAAAACGTTTGACCTGTGTCATTGCCAACAAAGGGTATATAACAAAGTATTGAGAAACTTTTGATATTGACCAAATACTTATTTTCCACCATAATTTGCAAATAAATTCATTAAAAATCCTACAATGTGATTTTCTGGAATATTTTTTCTCATTTTGTCTGTCATAGTTGACGTGTACCTATGATGAAAATTACAGGCCTCTCTCATCTTTTTAAGTGGGAGAACTTGCACAATTGGTGGCTGACTAAATACTTTTTTCCCCCACTGTACTTAGAGAGAAAACTATGTTGCTGCAACTGATTTATCTGAATTAATGAGCCAGCTGCTGTTTTCTAAGTTCTCTAAGAAACATCTAATTTCCAATTCAAACAATGCACATACGTATAGATCAGTGGAGGCTGCTGAGTGTTAGAAACTGTGGAAACTGGCATAAATACATTATAACAATGAAAACAAGGTACACAAGGATACCATCAGATATCCAGTTAAGGGAGATACATTTGCCTGTATAAGCCTGGTTTCAAGGACAACATAATCGAATGAGATAATGGAACTATGGTTTCCTGCTTATTTGGGCCCAAATGCTCCACATTTCCGCCAAAGAGCTGTTTCTCTACAAATTAGCAAGAATACCTGGTCACAAATAGAGATACTGACAATCATCAATGCGAGAAGCATGCTACAGCCTTCACAAATGAGACTATCAGAGATACCACAGGGACAAAACAGCAAACCAAAAATTATACGATATCCACGAGTAGGACATACAAAGTCTTTCAAAATAGAACACACATAAAGACATTGCCAGCCCAATATATCCCCCTATTGTGTCTTTCTTTTTGGTTTCCTTCAGTTTGCCATGCTTCGAAAATCTATTACATAATTCTCTTGATGGTGCCAGACCAGAGCACTAACAACCAGACAGCGACAGTGATTGGCTTAGTTTGTGGAGTTGGTTGTGTGAATTCTGGGTACAGACAGGGCCACATGTGAACAGAATAAGACAAAAACTTGGCTCTGATTCTACTTTTACACAGTTGGAGGCCAGGGAAGGAGGGGAAAATAAGACAGATGGAAGGAGGGTAAAATAGAGGGGGGAGGGAGAGAGGAAGAGAGGGAGGGAGGGGACAAACAGCTTTTGTTGACACAGAACTCGCCCCACAACAAGGTCAGGGAGCTAGCTACCAGTTGCAAAACACTGAATAGTAAACCACGTGCAGAAACAACAATACACACATTTAGGCTAAGCAGGACGCAAAAGCCAAAGTGATTTGAATATGAACTTTGGAACTGATGTGGGTCTGATGTATGATGTTGGGTGGTGTGGAGAGTTTGAAGCCATGCCTTAGTCTGTCGACTGGGCCCAGTTCCCAAATCAAAGACAGAGAGGGCAATCCATAGATGCATTACCATAAATACATATTAATATCAATTTGTTCAGTGTCATTTGAAAGACTTCCTCTTGACGACGTCTCCAAACAAAGATTGTCACACCAACACAAACAAGTAAACAAGTTGACAGCCCATCTTCTAAAGAAATCAACAATGGGTCATATCCAGTCCCCTATGTTACACAAGGAAGGAAGAGGATTTAGTAAGTAAATAAGAGCAGTATGTATCAAGCATCTAAGAGTAGGAGTGCTGATCTAGGATCAGATCCCCCTTGTCAATGTATTCTTATTCATTCTGATCTAAAAGGCAAAACTGATCCTAAATCAGTACTCCTACTCTAAAATGCTTGATACATACAGTACATACGCCAGTATCTATCTATCTATCTATCTATCTATCTATCTATCTATCTATCTATCTATCTATCTATCTGTCTGTCTGTCTGTCTGTCTGTCTGTCTGTCTGTCTGTCTGTCTGTCTGTCTGTCTGTCTGTCTGTCTGTCTGTCTGTCTGTCTGTCTGTCTGTCTGTCTGTCTGTCTGCCTGCCTGCCTGCCTGCCTGCCTGCCTGCCTGCCTGCCTGCCTGCCTGCCTGCCTGCCTGCCTGCCTGCCTGCCTGCCTGCCTGCCTGCCTGCCTGCCTGCCTGCCTGCCTGCCTGCCTGCCTGCCTGCCTGCCTGCCTGCCTGCCTGCCTGCCTGCCTGCCTGCCTGCCTGCCTGCCTGCCTGCCTGCCTGCCTGCCTGCCTGCCTGCCTGCCTGCATGCCTGCATGCATGCATGTCTGTCTGTCTGTCTGTCTGTCTGTCTGTCTGTCTGTCTGTCTGTCTGTCTGTCTGTCTGTCTGTCTGTCTGTCTGTCTGTCTGTCTGTCTGTCTGTCTGTCTGTCTGTCTGTCTGTCTGTCTGTCTGTCTGTCTGTCTATCTATCTATCTATCTATCTATCTATCTATCTATCTATCTATCTATCTATCTATCTATCTATCTATCTATCTATCTATCTATCTATCTATCTATCTATCTATCTATCTATCTATCTACCCCATACACTAGACAACATATGGTCAAACATCTCCCAGACAAACTGTGATGGCTGTCTATTAGCAAACTGTACCAATATTCAGATCCCTATTCAAATACATCCTTGCTATGAAGATAATTGGTATTGATTCGTCCGACAACCAATATTCTCATATGATCATAAATCATTATTGACATATTGGTAAGAACTCCACTACTACTGGACAACTACAAATACCTAGGTGTCTGGTTAGACCGTAAACTCTCCTTCCAGACTTACATTAAGCATCTCCAATCCAAAGTTAAATCTAGAATTGGCTTCCTATTTCGCAACAAAGCCTCCTTCACTCATGCTGCTAAACATGCCCTCGTAAAACTGACTATCCTACCGATCCTTGACTTCAACGATGTCATTTACAAAATAGCTTCCAACACTCCACTCAGCAAATTGGATGTAGTCTATCACAGTGCCATCCGTTTTGTCACCAAAGCCCCATATACTACCCACCATTGTGACCTGTACGCTCTCGTTGGCTGGCCCTCACTACATATTCGTCGCCAAACCCACTGGCTCCAGGTCATCTATAAATCACTTCTAGGCAAATCCCCGCCTTATCTTAGATCATTGGTCACCATAGCAACACCCAGCCTTGGTATGTGTTCCAGCAGGTATATCTCACTGGTCATCCCCAAAGCCAACACCTCCTTTGGCCGCCATTCCTTCCAGTTCTCTGCTGCAAATGACTGGAACGAACTGCCCAAATATCTGAAGCTGGAGACACTTATCTCCCTCACTAACTTTAAGCATCAGTTGTCAGAGCAGCTTACCGATCACTGCACCTGTACACAGCCCATCTGTAATTAGCCCACCCAGCATTTATTTTGCTCATTTGCACCCCAGTATCTCTATTTGCACATCATCTTCTGCACATCTATCACTCCAGTGTTAATACTAAATTGTAATTATTTTGCACTATGGCCTATTTATTGCCTTACCTCCATAACTTACTACATTTGCACACACTGTATATAGATTTTCTATTGTGTTATTGACTGTACGTTTTGTTTATTCCATATGTAACTCTGTGTTGTTGTTGTTTTTATCGCACTGCTTTGCTTTATCTTGGCCAGGTCACAGTTGTAAATGAGAACTTGTTCTCAACTGGCTTACCTGGTTAAATAAAGGTGAAATAAAATAACATTAAAATAAATAAACTGGCATATAACAACTCCATATAATCTTGTAGGATGCAATACATTATGGTGAGAATTAGGAATATGTTCCTCTCCCTTTTCATTTTCTGTCATTTCATGTAAAATGAAAAAGATGAAGACATTAGAGATGAAAAAGAGCTGTTTGTCTCTCCCCTAAATACAGCAGGTCTTATCCGTCTGGTTCCTATCGTCAGTGGCAGAATAGAGAAGGGAATCGATAGACTCATTTGCCAACAATCAATAGAATGCTGAGCTAAAATATTGTTATTACGAGCACATTAGAAAATATTATGCACTTCCAAAATGACTAATGATTATGTCAATATCTCATAAAACATACAATACGAAAAACCCGGCACCAACACACACATACACAATTGTCAGTACGCTAAGCCAAACAAGTTCAACGTCCAGTGTAGACAATTTTGGTGGCAAAGTGACTATTTCATTACAGCTATACAGTAAAGGCTTACCTCAGATTTTATACATTGAAAGAAGGTCTCTACTTTTGTCCCCTTATGACTTACGTCAGTGATTCACATTTGCAGTCGCTGACTAACAAGCACAACAAGAAAACAAATGACCATTTTGAAGTGATGAATTGAAACAATGACCAGACAAACACAGACAGAGAGAGGCGCAGTAGTAACAGCAGACTCACCATATTGTCGGAGGCTCAGACCCTTCCACTTCCAAGTAGTCATATTTTTCCTCCGTCTGGAAGTCTGTAAAAATGATGGAGATGGTGTCTCCAGGATCAGCAAGTATGGTCCACGTACAGTCCGCACTATTGTAATATTCACTCGGGAAATTGGGACTTGAAATGATGCCACTTGAACCCCTCAGAGTATCACCACATGTGTCCTCAGCTGTCAATCAAACGGAAAGACTTCTGTTAGGAATCGGGCTTTGCTCCACATGTAAGTAGTATACAGCAGAAAATAACAGCTGAACCCTCTTTTTTGTTTGGCTTTGGTCGATTTTTGACCGAGGCAACGTCATATGTATGTGTCTTTGTATATATGTACATACATACAACCATTTTACCACATACAGTATGGATTTTTAATATCCAGCCCATTTCTCAATTACGAATTGAATTCATAATATTGCCACAGCTTTTGTATGCCACATGATATCTTACAATAGATGGTCTTTCTGTTTTTCCTCCCCTTTCTTTCTTTAACAGTTTTGAAGTAGAAATGGGATATAACTGGAATTTGTGTTGCCGCCTTTCATTATTACAGCATAAATGAGAGTAACATGAAGGCTCACTTCAAGGCCTCCGCTAGTCTTTTCATCAGGTTTTAGAGAGGAGCCCCTACTTAGAAGGGCTTCTGGTGCTGAGACGCTCAACGCCTCTCTCTCTCTCTCTCTCTCTCTCTCTCTCATCTTTGTCATGACTATTAATTGACTCCATCCATACATGGGTTCTTGGAATCAAAAAGGTCCCAGCTGTATTTCCCACTAGACTCGGAGCTCTGCTCTTGTCTTATTTCTCATTTATTTTATTTTATCAAGGACTTCCAATTTAATTTGAACAAAGTTTAAATGTTTTTTTTTTTTTTACAGGATTCAGATTATTATTTTTTGTTGTTGTTGTTTTGGAAATGTTTGGATACATAATGTACAGATAAAGACACATGGACTGGTCTGCGCAGACTTTATAAATTATATACATATAATTTATACAGAAAGGCAAACCTATAACATACATATAGATCCACGTATACATGCATGCACATGGTACGTGACCGTGTGTATGGATATATAGTGAATAAGGTGAAAAGTGATGCTCATTGGAGAATCCCTTTCATCCAGGACTACAACATAAGTTTTGGGGAACAGGAATATATACATAGAAACATTGAGGAAAAAGACATTGGCATGTGAGATGCAAGGAGTTACATGCCAATGTTTTGTTCAAACAATCTACAGTCGGGAACAAACGTATAAACATTGAAAAACATATCTCATCCACACACACCCATGCTCATACATGCACATATTCACAACAAATAATGCACAGACACATGCACACAAAAAACACACACAATCAAGTGCACACACGCGCACGTAAAGGACATCACGCTGCTTGCTTAGCGAGTACCACTTCCTCCCGATTTGGACCATACCTGGTGCGAACTCGGGACCACCATCCTAAAGCGCCTTACCAGTCAGTGCCATGCGAGAAGCTAGCTATTCTCTGGCGGGGACACTTCAGGCTACACACGCACGCACAGAGTCTCAATGATCTGGCCATTCTCTATCAACTCCTGTTATTTTTTAAAATATTTTAGTCATTTAGCAGACACTCTTATCAAGAGCAACTTACAATTAGTGAGCGCATACATTTTCATACTGGCCCTCCGTGGGAATCGAACCCACAACCCTGCCGTTGCAAACAATATGCTCTACCAACTGAGCTACACGAGACTGTTATCGCCTTTGCAATTATACATGAGTTTATTCTGGAGATTCAGAGGTGATTAGATTACACACTCTGATAGCTAGGGGAAAGTCAAACCTTTAATAAAAATCCCTTTATCAATACCATCAGTAATACAAACATTATTATAATGTCACTGAGCATGTGAGTGACAGGCTCATCAGGCCTCAATTAGAGGGAACGTAACAGAAGCACAGAGAAGGGGTTATGTAGAGCAGGGAATAATATAGGTCTAGTTAATGACATTCTCTATAATAGTACACTCAATGACATTCTCTATAATAGTACACTAAATTACATTCTCTATAATAGTACACTCAATGACATTCTCTATAATAATATACTCACTTAGTGATCCACTGACTTTCTCAGTATCCATAAAGCCAAGTTTTCTTGGAAAACATTCCTTAGTATAATATACAGTGCATTTGGAAAGTGTTCAGACCTCTTCCCTTTTTCCACATTTAGTTTTACGTTACAGCCTTATTCTAAAATGGATTAAGTTTACGTGGCTCTTATGAAACACTTAGAAGTTCTTCATCCATATCTTCAAGCTTTCTATAGGGTTAAGAGCTAAGAGCTAAGGGCTAAGAGCTAAGAGCTAAGGGCTAAGGGCTAAAATTAAATCAAATCAAATCAAATTTTATTGGTCACATGCGCCGAATACAACAGGTGCAGACATTACAGTGAAATGCTTACTTAAAGCCCTTAACCAACAGTGCATTTATTTTTAACTAAAAAAGGAAAAATAAAACAACAACAAAAAAAGTGTTGAGAAAAAAAAGAGCAGAAGTAAAATAAAGTGACAGTAGGGAGGCTATATATACAGGGGGGTACCGTTGCAGAGTCAATGTGCGGGGGCACCGGCTAGTTGAGGTAGTTGAGGTAATATATACATGTGGGTAGAGTTAAAGTGACTATGCATAAATAATTAACAGAGTAGCAGCAGCGTAAAAAGGATGGGGTGGGGGGCAGTGCAAATAGTCCGGGTAGCCATGATTAGCTGTTCAGGAGTCTTATGGCTTGGGGGTAGAAGCTGTTGAGAAGTCTTTTGGACCTAGACTTGGCACTCCGGTACCGCTTGCCGTGCGGTAGCAGAGAGAACAGTCTATGACTAGGGTGGCTGGAGTCTTTGACCATTTTGAGGGCCTTCCTCTGACACCGCCTGGTATAGAGGTCCTGGATGGCAGGAAGCTTGGCCCCAGTGATGTACTGGGCCGTACGCACTACCCTTTGTAGTGCCTTGCGGTCGGAGGCCAAGCAGTTGCCATACCAGGCGGTGATGCAACCAGTCAGGATGCTCTCGATGGTGCAGCTGTAGAATTTTTTGAGGATCTGAGGACCCATGCCAAATCTTTTCAGTCTCCTGAGGGGGAATAGGCTTAAAAGCTAAGGGCTAAGAGCTTAGAGCTAAGGGCTAAGGGCTAAGGGCTAATAGCTAATGGCTAATGGCTAAGAGCTAAGGGCTAATGGCTAAGAGCTATGGGCTAAGGGCTAAGAGCTAAGAGCTAAGGGATAAGAGCTAAGGGCTAAAAACTAAGGGCTAAGAGCTAAGGGCTTAGCGCTAAGAGCTAAGGGCTATGAGCTAAGGGCTAAGAGCTAAGGGCTAAGGGCTAAAGGCTAAGAGCTAAGGGCTAAGTGCTAAGAGCACCCTATAGAAAGCTTGAAGATATGTATGAAGAACTTCTAAGTGTTTCATAAGAGCCACATACATTTCCTTAATGCATACATGACTCTCTAGGTCACACTGTTCAGTTAATTAGCACTCACAGTTTTACTTTGAACTGATGAACGGAACATACTTTGTGATGAACATTCATTAGCTGCACATGAAGAAAAAGTGGAGGAATCAACTCAATACTCATATCAAAAGGTCAATTAGAGGGTGCTTATATTTGTCCTGTTTCACACATGTACACGTGTGTAACCTGTGCAAGTGTGTAGTGTGAAAAATACCATGTTTTGCATATCCCACTGCCCCGGAGACACCCTCGGAGAGTGGGGTCACAGCCAGGGATCAGTGACCCTGGAGCAATTAGGGTTAAGTGCCTTGCTCAAGGGCAGATTGAAAGATTTTTCACCTTATCAGCTCGAAGATTTGAACTAGCAAGCTTTCGGTTTCAGGCACAACGCTCTAACCACTAGGCCAGTGAGTGGTCGACAACCTTTTCTAACTCAAGATCACTTTCTGAGATTTTTTAAAAACATGTCTTAAAAAACATAGGCCTATGCAACATTAACCAATTAAAAACAGTTCTGTAGCAATGAGGTTTGCTATAGGCTATAAGTTATTACATTAGACAATACATTATCTCGGCATATTGGCTACGCTTGAATTGCCCTGCCATTGTTGTTCTTCTCAGACCAAAATGTAGGTTTATGATCAAACTGGTAATAGATCATTTATTTATTTACTTCTGAGGCACAGCTGAGTGAGCATAATAATGTGTTTTTTTTCTACTGGACTGATGGCCTGCATCTGATGGTCCCTCCGCTCTCCCTCCCTCCGCTGAGAAAAGGGGACACAGTCTTCCAGCTGATGGCGAAACTCAAGTCGCACTGCATTATTTCTGTCTCATGCACCAATTCATGTTATTACTCCTATGACCAGAGAAAGTATTCCTCGATATTAAAAATGACACAAGCCGCTAATAATAACAATGCAAGCTTATCAGAACAATTTCCTATGCTCATTCATTGCAGCTGCAGTGCTGGTTGTAGCGTGAGTGGAAGTAGGGAGAACGTGCATTTTATGGCTTATAAAAGTGTTGAACAAAGTGTTGACAGTGCTGAATAACAACTTAAACATGAACTTACTCATAAAAACAGCAGCTCTTTGCTGTATTCGTTGAGTCTCTCTCTAGTCATGGTTTTAAAGGTTTTGAAATCTCACAGTATCAACTTTGCTGTGCGTTCTAGGCTTCTTTTTACAGTCTGTGGCTTGAGGAAACTGTGCAGACACTGTGATCTGAGCTATCTGAAGGTGCACTTGATTTGCTCTCTGGGCCTGCCGGGTAGGCAGAGTTCTACATGAAATGGTTAAAAATGGGAATACTTTGCTCAAAGAATGATGTGCACTAATTAAAATAAGATACTTCAACAATGATAGAACCTTGGTTTTGGAGAGAAACGGCATAAAACCGGATTTCTCTAGATTTGGAGATGGCTCAGCCTTGACATTAGCATTGTAATGCAGAGACGCTGTCTGCCTGGCTATGATAAATTCCCTTTGGAAAACATTCTTGTCAGTCATTTGTAAATCAATTCTGCATTCCCCTGCTTCTTTTACTGCCCGCTCTCACCCAAGAGCAGAACCAGAACACCAGCCTCAGCATTTTATTTCAACCTGAATCATAATAATGAAAAACATATAGGACTCAGTCAGAAAATAAATCCACCATGAACCAGAATATATGCGCTGCACTGCAGGAGATACCACCCACCATAAATACCCCTAACACAAGTTAACATGGACCAGGGCTTATTTTTTCCGCCTATAAAGATCCTATGCCATTTTCCACCTACCGAGGTCTGTCGAATAGACATTCACATTGGACTGTTTTAGATTCCCAACATGCAAAGCTCTGACAGCTGTTGTTTGGCTGACATGCTTTAAACTGAACGTGTTTTGCTGGACATATGAGTGTCAGTGCCCTGGGACGACCTGTCAGCCCTGTCACAGACAGACCACTCAGCAGACAGTGTATCCCTCCACTACGGGCTAGCCTATAGTGTTGTCACACAAATAGGCCCTAGGAGACAGCATAGCCATTCTCCTGATGTTAGAATGTTGGTAAACTCCCAGTAGCTGACTAATAGAGCAGTGCTCTTCTACACTGCAACATTGCCTGCAATGGCGCAAAACATATGAAACGAGGCCAGAGTGAATCGGTTCTGCAAACAATGAGTCTTCAACCCACAGTGCCTAAATCTTTACAGTTCATGTCACTTCTGTAAGCAGAGGTTCTCCTAAATGTAATGAGGTATTTACTGTACACTCTCATGTCATTTCATTTTCAAAGCAATTTACTATTCTAGTCAAGATAGAAAGAGAGCAAGAGAGAGAGAGAGAGCGAGGGCAAGAGAGAAATCGAGAGAGAGAGATGAAATCCTCATCCCGCTGTTCTGCTATGGTATTCTCAGGAGCATGTTTGAGGTGTCAGGCCACTGATGGGGTTCCGGGAGAAGAGAGTAATCCTGTTGGCTCCCCTGCAGCAGGCATCCCAGAGACCCCCAGCCTGGCCCTGATCTCTCCCCTGCAGCAGGCATCCCAGAGACCCCCAGCCTGGCCCTGATCTCTCCCCTGCAGCAGGCATCCCAGAGACCCCCAGCCAGGCCCTGATCTCTCCCCTGCAGCAGGCATTCCAGAGACCCCCAGCCTGGCCCTGATCTCTCCCCTGCAGCAGGCATCCCAGAGACCCCCAGCCTGGCCCTGATCTCTCTCCTGGAGCAGGCAGTAGGCAGGCCAGAGACCCCCAACACCCCAGCCTAACCTGCTATACACTGAGTGTACAAAACATTAGGAACACCTTCCTAATATTGAGTTGCACACCCTTTTGCCCTCAGAACAGCCTCAATTTGTCAGGGCATGGACTACAAGGTGTTGAAAGCATTCCACAGGGACACTGGCCCATGTTGACTTCAATGTTTCCCACAGTTGTGTCAAGTTGGCTGGATGTCCTTTGAGTGGTGGACCATTCATGATACACACGGGAAACTGTTGAGCATGAAAAACCCAGCAGCGTTGCAGTTCTTGTCACAATCAAACCAGTGCGCCTGGCCCCTACTACCATACCCTGTTCAAAGGCTCTTAAATCTTTTGTCTTGCCCATTTACACTCTGAATGGCACACAAACACAATCCATGTTGTTCTTTAAAAGTGCTTTCCTCTCAATCTTAAATAAGCATGCCCCATTCAAAAAATTCAGAACTAAGAACAGATATAGCCCCTGGTTCTCCTCAGACTTGACTGCCCTTGACCAGCACAAAAACATCCTGTGGCGTACTGCATTAGCATCGAATAGCCCCCGCGATATGCAACTTTTCAGGGAAGTTAGGAACCAATATACACAAGCAGTTAGGAAGGCAAAGGCTAGCTTTTTCAAACAGAAATTTGCATCCTGTAGCACTAACTCCAAAAGGTTTTGGGACACTGTAAAGTCCATGGAGAATAAGAGCACCTCCTCCCAGCTGCACACAGCACTGAGGCTAGGAAACACTATCACCACCGATAAATCTACAATAATCGAAAATTTCAACACGCATTTTGCTACAGCTGGCCCTCCGCTGCAACTTGCCCATGCCCCCCCACTTCTCCTTCACACAAACTCAGACAGCTGATGTTATGAAAGAGCTGCAAAATCTGGACCCCTACAAATCATCTGGGCTAGACAATCTGGACCCTTTCTTTCTAAAGATAGCCGCCGAAATTGTCGCAACCCCTATTACTAGCCTGTTCAACCTCTCTTTCATAACGTCTGAGATCCCCAGAGATTGGAAAGCTGCCGCGGTCATCCCCCTCTTCAAAGGGGGTGACACTCTAGATCCAAACTGTTACAGACCTATATCCATCCTGCCCTGCCTTTCGAACGTTTTTGAAAGCCAAGTTAACAAACAGATCACCGACCATTTCGAATCCCACCGTACCTTCTCCGCTATGCAATCCGGTTTCCGAGCTGGTCATGGGTGCACCTCTGCCACGCTCAAGGTCCTAAACAATATTATAACCGCGATCGATAATAGACAGTACTGTGCAGCCGTCTTCATCGACCTGGCCAAGGCTTTTGACTCTGTCAACCACCGCATTCTTATTGGCAGACTAAATAGCCTTGGTTCTTCAAATGACTGCCTCGCCTGGTTCACCAACTACTTCTCAGATAGAGTTCAATGTGTCAAATCGGAGGGCCTGTTGTCTGGACCTCTGGCAGTCTCTATGGGGGTGCCACAGGGTTCAATTCTTGGGCCGACTCTTTTCTCTGTGTATATCAATGATGTCGCTCTTGCTGCTGGTGACTCTCAGATCAACCTTTACGCAGACGACACCATTTTGTATACATCTGGCCCTTCATTGGACACTGTGTTAACAAACCTCCAAACGAGCTTCAATGCCATACAACACTCCTTCCATAGCCTCCAACTGCTCTTAAACACTAGTAAAACTAAATGCATGTTCTTCAATCGAACGCTGCTGGCACCCGCCCACCCGACTAGAATCACTACTCTCGACGGGTCTGACCTAGAGTATGTGGACAACTACAAATACCTAGGTGTCTGGTTAGACTGTAAACTCTCCTTCCAGACTCACATTAAGCATCTCCAAGCCAAAGTTAAATCTAGAATTGGCTTCCTATTTCGCAACAAAGCCTCCTTCACTCATGCTGCCAAACATGCCCTCGTAAAACTGACTATCCTACCGATTTTTGACTTTGGCGAAGTCATTTACAAAATAGCCTCCAACACTCTACTCAGCAAATTGGATGTAGTCTATCACAGTGCCATCCGTTTTGTCACCAAAGCCCCATATACTACCCACCACTGTGACCTGTACGCTCTTGTTGGCTGGTCCTCACTACATATTCGTCGCCAAACCCACTGGCTCCAGGCCATTTATAAGTCACTGCTAGGCAAATCCCCGCCTTATCTTAGCTCATTGGTCACCATAGCAACACCCACCTGTAGTATGCACTCCAGCAGGTATATCTCACTGGTCATCCCCAAAGCCAACACCTCATTTGGCTGCCATTCCTTCCAGTTCTCTGCTGCCAATGACTGGAACGAACTGTAAAAATCTCTGAAGCTGGAGACTCTTATCTCCCTCACGAACTTTAAGCATCAGTTGTCAGAGCACCTTACCGATCACTGCAACTGTACACAGCCCATCTGAAATTAGCCCACCCAACTACCTCATCCCCATATTGTTATTTATTTTGCTCATTTGCACCCCAGTATCTCTAGTTGCACATCATCTCTTGCACATCTATCATTTCAGTGTTAATAATAATTGTAATTATTTTGCACTATGGCCTATTTATTGCCTTACCTCCATAACTTGCTACATTTAGACATACTGTATATATATTTTCTGTTGTATTTTTGAATTTATGTTTTGTTTTACCCCATATGTAACTCTGTGTTGTTGTTTTTATCACACTGCTTTTGCTTTATCTTGGCCAGGTCGCAGTTGTAAATGAGAACTTGTTCTCAACTGGCTTACCTGGTTAAATAAAGTTGAAATAAAAAAATAAAAAAAATGTCACAGTTGTCTCAAGGCTTAAAAATCCTTCTTTAACCTGTCTCCTCCCCTTCATTTACACTGATTGAAGTGGATTTAACAAGTGACATCATTAAGGGATCATAGCTTTCACTTCGATTCACCTGGTCAGTCTATGACATAGAAAGAACAGTTGTTCCTAATGTTTTGTACACTCAGTGTATACGTTGCCATGGGTTCTCTGTTTTACTTAAATTGTTTGTGTTCCCTGCTCAAACAGTGCTCTATCCTAGACATAACATGGGAAAAGTCTAGATGTGAAGAATTGAGCAGTCTTTCTCCCCACTGGCCATGAGAGTCTTAATAGCAGAATTCCTTTAGCAGCCAACAAAATATGTAACCCCCCCCGCTGTGAGAGTGTGAATGGGATTCTGGCACATTTAGAAGAAGTACATCCACCATAGGTTGTTCTCCCTGACCCCTTTAGACTCTTACGATCCCTCACGCAAAATATAATAACCAGCGATATTCGCTCTAAACAATGTTTTGTTGTAATGTTAACATAAGTGCTTATTCGTCTGTTATGCCTCAAAGGGGACAAAACATTATAGATAGTCCATACTTGGTGCTCTGTTACTCCAGACATGTTCCACATTAAAAATGGTAGCCGAGGGAACCGTACATCACTGTTCTCTACTTCTTCTTCTTCTTCTTCTTCTTCTTCTTCTTCTTCTTCTTCTTCTTCTTCTTCTTCTTCTTCTTCTTCTTCTTCTTCTTCAAAATGTCTGCCTGCCACTAAAAACATTTTCCCTCTTTCCTTCCTTCCACTGTTGGGTCCTGCTGGTGGTGTTTACCAATGACGAAGTTGTTTATCTTTTATTTTTGCATTCATTCGACCCATCGACTAGGCTCCGCACATTCATTCAAGGAGCCATCACTTCAGAGACTGGCTTTCTGGATGTACGATTGATGGAAATGGCATGTAATCCTTACTGTGTGACAGGCAAGAGAGGCTTTCCATGGAATAAGGTTATTGAGCCGCATTGAGTGAACAGCACTGGGAGGGGTGGGAGGAGGTGGGGGGTGGGTGGGATCGAGGTGGGGGTGGGTGGGTGGGGGGAGGTGGAGGGTGGGTGGGGGTGGGGGTGTGGTATGGGGGGGAGGGGAGTCTTGGGAAAGGAACCCACAGAGACCCACAGAGACCCTAAAATCTAATAAATCAAAAACCTCTTATGTGGACCCATGGAAAATAGCCTTTGAAAGGGGGATGTTTTATTATGAGAGATGGAGACAAGCCTCAAATGGATGCTGTATTGATGGGAGGATGGGAGAGGAAGCAATAAAGAGAAATGATGAGGCAGAGAGATTAAAGCACCTCTACCTCTCCAAGGGGGCAGTATTACACAAAAGATTGCTGGCGAACGCAAAGCATGGGCATGTGGCTTCAACTGGCAACCACGCAAAACAAAGAGCTACATGTACATTTCGCCTCCACCTTTGGCTCGTCATACAACTGGCTGCAGTGACGAACAATTCATTTTTGTCCTCTTTACATCCCTTTATGGTGGTTGGTATACTGTAGTATAGCTGCTGACCTAGACTTAGGTTTACACCTACGTGTAGCTTCAATACACCTTCACATCTTTGGCTTCAACTGGCGACCACGCAAAACAAAGAGCTACATGTACAGTTCGCCTCCACCTTTGGCTCGTCATACAACTGACTGCGGTACCCAACCATTTTTTTTTAATTTCTTTAAATCCCTTTATGGCGGTTGGTATACTCAACTGTAGCTCCTGAGTTCACTCTTCACTGTACTGGCTGCAAGTTTAGACCATTTTGGCCTTAACAAGCATAACGAGCACTTTTGGCTTAACAAGCATGACCTTAATTTAGGCCATATATTTTCCATCCATCCCAATAGACATTGATCAGCTGTTTTTCCATCACTAATAAATTGTTGACATTTGGCCCAATTAGGAGTTAGTGGACCGGTAGAGGGTTTAAAATTGTGATAGCCAGGAATAAACATGGGGCCAGTGGAGACACAGAATACAACAGCATTCACACCTGAACAGACAAGACAAAGCCTTAAACAACAAAGGGAGCCATTATGGCTGGGACCAACAGGGGGAAATTTGTGAGGTGTATAAAGCTGATTTAGTCACCATTCATTGTACTCATATCATTGTGTTAAACAAAACAGTCTATTGACCGTCAATTAAACAGTTGAATAAAATGCCGTAATCTGGTGGGAAATAATGATAAACCTCAACAAGATGTGAGGTAATATGAGTATGCTGAATATGTTGAGGCAGGCACCTGTGTCTCGAGTGGATGCTTTTGGATGCCAGGACAGTTTCAGAATAGTGTTGCCGGTTAGGCTGTTGTTGTTCTCTCTCAAGAGGTGGGAAAATGTCAGACCTCCCTGACAAGTTAAACAAATGCTTACATGAAAACACATTTGTTATGCTCCTCAGGTCCCAGAAAAACAAGCCCATTTCAACTTTATGATCTCTTCCACTCGGAGCACCTTGTGGTTCTGGCAGCTCAATAATTAGTATTAAACAATACAACTCGGAAAACTAATTCAGGTGAGTTCCAGAGAGTGTGTCATCACTCAAACAGTGACAGAACAAATTAAGCCCATGTCACAGTCTAGTTCTGATGTGTGTGTGTGTGTGTGTGTCTCCGAGATCTAAATTACAACTTTGCAAGAAAATACCTTACATAATTGGTGCTCCATGTGAGGAGGTGTATCTCAGAGCCCTAATGACAACAAACCTCATTCTCCTTGGATGATGTGATGTCGTGTCATCTTGTGTGGGTGTGTGAAGATTCAACACTCCTCTAGACACTCCTTTTGACAGTTCTGCTTCACTGCAGATCGCTTCTCCCAGTCAGTGTCGAACAAGGACATACAGAGAATACTAGCCTCTAGAAGGCTAAAAGTCGAGAGTATACGACTATGGACAGAGAGTTCCATTCAGTAAGGAGCTTCAGTATGAAATGAACTGCAATGTTCCACAAAGGGAATGTCGACTCTCATCAGTTTCAGTGATGCAGGGAGCCACATATGACAGTGATATAAATACTGGTACAGGGACAGCTATTCCAGGCCAAATCATCTGCTACCTAGCTGTTCAATTCATCACAGGTCTGCTTGGAGACATCTGCCACAAATGTTTAATGTCAAAACAAAGCCGAGTCAGGCAACAACGACTGCAGCGAGTGTACCAAGCCATAGCTCAGAGGTCCCTAAGAGGACACCAGTAAAACCACAGCTACTGTGGATGGAACCTTGTAAAACAGCACTGGATTGATGCAGTGGCAAATAAAGCAGGGCGGAAAATCCTCTGAGCTTTCAACACCAGGATGGATGATTTTACTGGACTACAAGGAATAGGAAACAAGAAGAGCATTGATGGGCCTCGAATGGCCTATTCAGTTCTTTGGTTCTTCTGGGCTTAAACATTTGGTCGGTTGTATCTACATACAATTTAGAAGCTCAAACACAACCTACCCCTTGTGATACGAACACATCTTGCCAAGAATAAGGGCCACATTTATTTCTTAGTACATGGGCAATAAAGTCAGTTCAGAGATGCTATCACTAAAGTCTGGCTTGGGAAGGCTGGGTAATCGGTTTTCAGTCAGGTAAAAGGAGACAATTTGGCCCAGTTGCTGAGGAGGAGCAGCCCTGATGCCATCGCCAGCACCGGCGCCCACTGCATACGATTATCTACTCCCCTTAATAATATAATCAGTGCTTAAAACTTCGCAATCACAGGAACCATGACCCCTCCATTGATAATCAACACCACGATCCATATCAATTTATAATCAAGCAATAAATTAGGAGAAATGTTCCTCTGTCGTGTGAATGCTTTGAATAGCTCAACCCTATTACTGCAATGTATTATTTGGCACCTAGGGGACCCTAGGATAGCGCGGCAGCCAGCGAGGCACAGCAGAGAGTGTCACATTCGTCAAAAAGACGTGTCATTCAGCGCGGCTTCCTTTAGGCTCCTATTCCTTTTTAGTTTAGCAGCACTGGGAGGGGGGGGGGGCGCTGAACCGAGAAACCCGATTTTACCACATGATATAGAGAGGATGATCTAGTTCCTTTGCATACTGATATGTAATCGAGAGCGTGTCGATGCTTTCTGAAGATGGCCCTTCCCTCTGAACAACCGTATGCTATTTTATAATATTCTGCACTTAATCTGTTACTGAGTTAACCATCCACCGCAATTAGCACATGGGGTCTTCAATCCCCTTTCTACGACAATATCATGGTCATCCTGATGAACCACATATCAGCCCTCCATAATAACTCATATCATGGTCATCCTGATGAACCACATATCAGCCCTCCATAATACTCATATCATGGTCATCTTGATTAACCACATATCAGCCCTCCATAACCTCATACTCAGTTATACTACATTAGGTTCGTTTTTGGCACATCAGCCCGGCTGGGTGTCTCCTGAAGCAGAGGGAGCTTAGTACCAGCTCGCTCAATTACCACCACTACTTAGCCCTAGCCTGGTTCCAGATCCATTTGTGCTGTCCTGCCAACTCCTTTAGTCCTGGCATGACAATAACCATAGGCGTTGGCAAGACAACACAAACAGACCTGCTATACTTTCCCCACAGCCGCACTTAATAATGACAATGGAGTTGGCCAAGGATGTATCGTTCCTAACCTCCCCATCAATCTCCAAGCATTGGAACAAGTGATACCCTCCAAATCATCTGTTAATTACCTTACCTAATTAGGGGCTTAGCTGTGACTCTGACCGATTGACAGGAGCCTGATCCATCCTAACCTAAAGTAATTACACCGTACAGCAAACAGTCCTGAACACCCCTTCATGAACTGTGCTGGATAACCCCATTCAGAGGCCCGATGAGGAGTCTATCTGCTCCAGCAGACTAGGTGAGGAGGGACACTGTGTGATGCGATTGGACTGGCGACTGTTAAGCTCTGACAGTAAGTATGAGGTTTGAGGTAAAGGACCATCTTGAAAAAAAATGTTTTGTGTCAATTTGCTGTAGGTGAGGCATAATATGATTGGCTACTGCAAATGTGTCCGCTTTCATTGCCACTGAGCACATGGTTGTTCAGAGGGAAGGGCCATCTTCAGAAAGCATCGGCACGCTCTCGATTACATATCAGTATGCAAATGAGATAGATCATCCTCTCTATATCATGTGGTAAAATCGTGTTTTTCGGTTCAGCGGCCGTCAAAACATTCATCATAATGGATTAAGATGTTCATCAGTACAGGAATAGGAGCGTCTTTTATTAAAATGGAAATCTATGGAAGATGAAACATCATGCAATGTAATTCATTCTCTTAACAATCAAGATAACTCACTGTCTGTTAGCTGTTATTGATGGTCAGATATGTATAATTGCAAAACAGATGCATTAAAACAACGCTAAATAATACAGATTATATAGCCTATTTTGGAAATGTATTCCCTTCAGTTAACATTGAACCAGACCCAGGCCAATGTGATAATATTCTGCAGTCAGTATAATCAAAATGGTTACACAACAAGACAAGACATGCCTCTCCTTTACCATAGGATCTACTGTGCATAGCATCATTGAAGGATCTACTGAGGGATAGCACATCAATCAAGTCAAGATTCCCCCATCTCTGACTGGCGGTTATAATACCTTCAGCATTTATACTACCAAGACCATAACTCACATTCACATTCATGATTCAAGAAGTTCCACTCACTCAGAAGATGCTCAGCACACACCTTCTCATCTGAATGTCCAATGTCAATACTCATGACCAGATAATGCTATGGGTGGTATATAGGGGTGGGTGGGGGATCACCTTGGGGTCAGCTCCACCCCACCACACCCTGACCCCCTTGGCTAATAAGGGAGTAGCATCATGAGGTCAGCTTTAATTTGCTGAGAGAGTCATGCGTGATGGATGGCTACACGACTGAAACGGAATGTTTGACACATTGCACTATCGAACCTACTAAATCACACTATGCAAAGAACCAGGGAGGCACAAACAAGCAGGCAGGGAACAGGTAGGTAGGCTACACCACAATAGATCATATGGGTATAGGTACTGTATACCTTCATAGATGATGAGAAATACTCAAGCAGTGGGGGATGTGGCATTTTATAAAACCATAAAAACACAGAAAACATGAAAAACAACATAACATAAAAAGAAACAGGTTTTCTGTACTATGTACTATGTACAGTGAGGGAAAAAAGTATTTGATCCCCTGCTGATTTTGTACGTTTGCCCACTGACAAATAAATTATCAGTCTATAATTTTAATGGTAGGTTTATTTGAACAGTGAGAGACAGAATAACAACAAAAAAATCCAGAAAAATGCATGTTAAAAATGTTATAAATTGATTTGCATTTTAATGAGGGAATTAGTATTTCACCCCCTCTCAATCAGAAAGATTTCTGGCTCCCAGGTGTCTTTTATACAGGTAACGAGCTGAGATTAGGAGCACACTCTTAAAGGGAGTGCTCCTAATCTCAGCGTGTTACCTGTATAAAAGACACCTGTCCACAGAAGCAATCAATCAGATTCCAAACTCTCCACCATGGCCAAGACCAAAGAGCTCTCCAAGGATGTCAGGGACAAGATTGTAGACCTACACAAGGCTGAAATGGGCTACAAGAACATCGCCAAGCAGCTTGGTGAGAAGGTGACAAGAGTTGGTGCGATTATTCGCAAATGGAAGAAACAGAAAAGAACTGTCAATCTCCCTCGGCCTGGGGCTCCATGCAAGATCTCACCTCGTGGAGATGCAATGATCATGAGAACGGTGAGGAATCAGCCCAGAACTACACGGGAGGATCTTGTCAATGATCTCAAGGCAGCTGGGAACATAGTCACCAAGAAAACAATTGGTAACACACTACGCCGTGAAGGACTGAAATGCTGCAGTGCCCGCAAGGTCCCCCTGCTCAAGAAAGCACATATACAGGGCCGTCTGAAGTTTGCCAATGAACATCTGAATGATTCAGAGGAGAACTGGGTGAAAGTGTTGTGGTCAGATGAGACCAAAATCGAGCTCTTTGGCATCAACTCAACTCGCCGTGTTTGGAGGAGGAGGAATGTAGCCTATGACCCCAAGAACACCATCCCCACCGTCAAACATGGAGGTGGAAACATTATGCTTTGGGGGTGTTTTTCTGCTAAGGGGACAGGACAACTTCACCGCATCAAAGGGACGATGGACGGTGACATGTACCGTCAAATCTTGGGTGAGAACCTCCTTCCCTCAGCTAGGGCATTGAAAATGGGTCGTGGATGGGTATTCCAGCATGACAATGACCCAAAACACACGGCCAAGGCAACAAAGGAGTGGCTCAAGAAGAAGCACATTAAGGTCCTGGAGTGGCCTAGCCAGTCTCCAGACCTTAATCCCATAGAAAATCTGTGGAGGGAGCTGAAGGTTCGAGTTGCCAAACGTCAGCCTCGAAACCTTAATGACTTGGAGAAGATCTGCAAAGAGGAGTGGGACAAAATCCCTCCTGAGATGTGTGCAAATCTGGTGGCCAACTACAAGAAAAGTCTGACCTCTGTGATTGCCAACAAGGGTTTTGCCACCAAGTACTAAGTCATGTTATGCAGAGGGGTCAAATACTTATTTCCCTCATTAAAATGCAAATCAATTTATAACATTTTTGAAATGCGTTTTTCTGGATTTTTTTGTTGTTATTCTGTCTCTCACTGTTCAAATAAACCTACCATTAAAATTATAGACTGATTATGTCTTTGTCAGTGGGCAAACGTACAAAATCAGCAGGGGATCAAATACTTTTTTCCCTCACTGTATTTATTTTATTCCAGCACCTATAATGAAACAACTTTGACAATAACTAGAGAGAAACTTCCCGAGTCAAGCCAAGCTCTGAAACATCGCCACAAATTATGCCCGTCTCTAACTGTTTTATAGGTCTGGGCCTCCCTCATTCCAACACGGCCAGCACCGTAAAGTCACCTTCATCCTTGTCTCCTCTCCAGCAGGAGAGATTCAGCATAGATTATGTAAGCATGCTTTTGATATTTTGTTGCTGCTGCTAATCCCATTATTCCAATGCCCTTGATGAGGGAGTATTGACAAAGTGTGGGCCTTGTTATTGGATTGCACATCCTCATGGTACTTCATGTTTGAACAGGGACCGATTCCTTAATGAAATGTCACCTTATGGAATAAACGTGATACAAACATAAATAAATAACCTCAGGTTTGAATCATTATCTTTCTCCCAGCATCATAATGTCATTACAGGATGTGCGTTTGTCTAAATATGCTTTTGATTAATAGGGAAGATAAAAGAAGGAGAAAGAGAACAATGAGGAAACGTGTTTTCTTTGAAAGCAAATCCATTACCTCTAGATCTGCTGTGTTGCTTGAGTACACTGCTGTCCTGCTCTTACTGGTAAGTAATTCCTCTCCTCTCCTCTCCTCTCCTCTCCTCTCCTCTCCTCTCCTCTCCTCTCCTCTCCTCTCCTCTCCTCTCCTCTCCTCTCCTCTCTCTCCTCTCCTCTCCTCTCCTCTCCTCTCCTTCCCCCCCCCCCTCCCCTCCCTCCCTCCCTCTCCTCTCCTCTCCTCTCCTCTCCTCTCCCTCCCTCCCCTCCCTCCCTCCCCTCCCCTCCCCCCCCTCCCCCTCCCCTCCCTCCCCTCCCTCTCCTCTCCTCTCCTCTCCTCTCCTCTCCTCTCCTCTCCTCTCCTCTCCCTCTCCTCTCCTCTCCTCTCCTCTCCTCTCCTCTCCTCTCCTCTCCTCTCCTCTCCTCTCTTGTCTTACCCTCTCCTCTCCTCTCCTCCCCTCTCCTCTCCGCCCCTCTGCGCTCCCCCCTCTCTTTTCTCTACCTGAATTGTCCTTTTTTCCTCCAGCCAGACTCACAGAATACATCTTGGAAACGTGATCAAAGGCAAAGTCCTGTTGACTGCCCATTTCACAGGCGCTCCTGCACACACAGGTAATTAGCAATGCTTACACAGGTAATTAGCTATGCTTTCACAGATATAATGATCTCTACTGGACATACTGTGAGGTAGCCAGTCACTCCCAGGGGAGGCACGAGAAGAGGGGGGGATAATTGAGATCCAACTTATTTTTACAACTTTCATTTCATGGTGAGCCAATGGGAACGACAGTGGAAGTCAGAGGCAGGTACACAGTAACGGTGGCATTAGCATAATGTCAGAGGGGACATTAAAAGCCTTAAACGTGTAGCTGGAGTGTAAAATGACTCCATGGATCACGCAGCGGCAGTAGGATCTGTGATAAGACTGACCGACATACCCAAAGACCATTGGCAAGGGTTTGATCCAAGCAGTACATGACCATGATAAATTACTATTCCTCCGGGGCCCAAGATATCCATCCTGCCCACAATGCTATCCAAGAGAGAGAGAGCAGCTGCTATTATGGTAGAGAGGTGCTCAGTTGCATGCAAGTCTGTTCTCAGACTGTGTGTATGTTTTTACAGGCTGTGTGTGTAGGTGTGTGTGTGTGTGCATGTATGTTTGATCATGTTTGTGTGTGAACAACTGTGTTGTGGGTGTACTGTATGTACAGTATGTATGTGTGTATGGTATGTTTTGTGTCAGTCAGTACATGGGGACAGAGAGAGAGAGGGGGGGGGGGAGGGGAGGGGTTTGTCTTTCTATTATTAGTTAGTCTTTCTATAAACAGTGTTGAGGGTCCATGGGGGGTCAAACACTGTCAATAGCAAATATGAGCAGGTTTAAATGTTACAGGAAAGGAGGAAGTCACTGCAGTGGGGGGATATTACCTACACCATGAGAGCCATGGGAGCAGCATTCATAAACAGCACTTACAGTGTGCAAATAGCCACCTCCTGGACCTGTATTTATAAAGTGTCTCGAAGTGCTGATCTAGGATCATGTCCACTCTGTCCATGTCATCTTATTCATTATGCAAAACTGATCCTAGATCAGCACTCCTACTCTCAGACTATGAATACGGGCCCTGGAGGGACAGAGTCTAGACTACACTGCCCTGTCATTGGGGTAAAACCCCTTCCCTCCAATGATGTACACTACTCCTGACAGACAGTATTGATAAATACTTGAAACAGCAACTGACAGAAATCCAGGAATCCAGCTCCCTGAATGAAGTATTGAAGAAGTATATCTGAACAGAGGAGCTCTAATTTGGGTAATTCCTCAAAGGAGGTCAACTTTACATAGCCCTCGATGCTGTCATTTTGCTGTTTAAATATAAACATGAACAAACACAACACGCACACAGACAGACATGCATGCACGCACACACACAGACAGGCACGCCTGCACACACACACACACGCACGCACGCAAGCACACACACACACACACACACACACACACACACACACACACTACAGTTCCGACAGTACAGTGTAACTGAGTCCTAATGACGTGTCCCCATCCTTTCATTTCGTCAGGCTTCCTTGGCACAGATGACCCCCCCACCCTCATAAATAAACATAAGAACTACTGTCTCTCTTCCTCTCTCTCTCCCCATCTCTCCCTCTCTGTCTCTCTCTGTCCCTCTCTCTATCTCCCTCCCTCTCTCTCTCTCTTCTCTCTACCACTCTCTCTGTCCCTCTCTCTCTCTCCCTCTCTATTTCTCTCCCTACCTCTCTCTCTCTCTTCTCTCTACCACTCTCTCTGTCCCTCTCCCTCCCTCTCACTCTCTCTCCCTCTCTCTCTCTGTCCCTCTCATCCCTCTCTCTCCTCTCTTTCCCTCCCCGTCTCTCTCCTCTCACTCCCTATTTCGCCATCCAACTCCTCTCTATTTCCCTCCACTTTCTCCCTATCTCTCTCCTAGGAAAAGTAGTGCACTATAAAGGGAATAGGGTGCTATTTGGGACGCAGACCAAGAAAGATCTCCACATATCCAAATATTTCCTCACATGAAAGCGGTATTTGTCATAAAGAGAGGGAGAGTGTGGATTCCTCTCCTACTCTGGGAAGCCGTTAAGATAAAGCTGTGACTGTTAATGACTTCCATGCATTTTAGAGCTGCCATTTTCATATTTCATTTCAGCTGCATATTTTTCCTAATATATCGCAATTGAAAACCAAACTCACTATGGTAACACTTGATAACAATACCTGATTTATTAATTAGAGATTTATACATGTCTTAATTCAGAGGGAGAAGGTTAAGGCAAACATGCAAGGGACTACGTAGCTTAGTGAATATAGATTTTTTTGTCATGTGGGATGCTCAAAAGACAGAGAAATAGAGGGACAGGGAAACGTAGGAGATTCTGTAGTTAGACAGAGACAGCGAGCTAAACAAATATGCATGCATTATGCCCACAACACAAAAGGCCTATTTTTGGAAAGCAATCACAGTAACCTTTTCTCTCTGCGGTTTTACAAGAAGACTACTTCCATATCTGGACCTCCCCATTCTCTCCAGTGGCTGGGCAGGAAGTCACACAGGAGCTGAGGCACACTCGCTCTGTGATGCCGGCATGTTCTGCTGGGGTTTGTATTCTTCCCGTAACAGCCCGGCTTTTTGTTTTAACACACGTGTGGGTCTCCAGATATCCACTCTCTCTCTCTCTTAGACTCTCTGTCTGTGGCCCAGATTTACAAGCCAACCAGTTTCCATGTAGAAGCTAAGGCATTGCCTAGACTAGCTTCTTCCCCAGAAGCACAATTGCCAAGCTGTTGCCTTGCTGTGACATCACTTTTAGGCTAATTATCATTGTGTGTTACCGGTATCTGCCTGACAGGCCTCTGTGTAGGTATGTGGCCTAAAATTGCCCAAACAAGGTACCGGGATACAGTTGCGAAACGTTGAAGTGGGGAAACTATTATGTAGGAAGGTTAGTGGCAGTGTTAACAATGGCGTAATCCTCTATCCTCGTGCACGACCAGAACATCCCCTCTTACACAGTCATTCATAATTTATTCATTTGTATGTTCTAACCTGTGTTTGATCCATTGGGAGGAAATAACAATTTTGAAAGCTGGATTTGTAATATTTGTCAGGCCAATAGTCCATAGAAGCTCAACCTGATGAAGGTAGGGAGGGACCATTTCTACGTCCCAAATAGCACTCTATTCCCTATATAGTGCACTACTTTTGAGTAATTAATTACATAGGGATTAAGGTGCTATTCCCTATATAGTGCACTACTTTTGAGTAGTGCATTACATAGGGATTAGGATGCCATTTGGGATGCAGACCATGTGTCGCTTGTCAATTTCCAGGTGGATGGCAGTCTAATCAAGAGTTGAGATGCCCCCATGCATGTTTGGAGTATGGAGTTCCTATTATCTCAAAGGATGCTGTTTCCAGGCAGTGCTTCTGGTAAATTGCGCTCAATCTGCTACGTACACCTTACTAATGAGCCTGGACATATCTTTACTAAGGCATTACCACTTCTCATGCAGCTGTTAGATCTACTGCTGGCCTCATATCAGACAACATACAGTTGAAGTCGGAAGTTTAGATACACCTTAGCCAAATACATTTAAACTCAGTTTTTCACAATTCCTGACATTTAATCCTAGTAAAAATTCCCTGTTTTAGGTCAGTTAGGATCACCACTTTATTTTAAGAATGTTAAATGTCAGAATAATAGTAGAGAGAATGATTTATTTCAGCTTTTATTTCTTTCATCACATTCCCAGTGGGTCAGAAGTTTACATACACTCAATTAGTATTTGGTAGCATTGCCTTTAAATTGTTTAATTTGGGTCTTCCACAAGCCTTCCACAAGCTTCCCACAATAAGTTGGGTGCCACTCTAATCTGGTGGTCCCTGCGCGCACGACCCACGTGGAGTTCCAGGTCTCCGGCAGCCTCTGGAACTGCCGTTCTGCGGCCAACAAGGCAGAGTTCATATCAGCCTATGCTACCCTCCAGTCCCTCGACTTCTTGGCGCTGACGGAAACATGGATTACCACAGAAAACACTGCTACTCCTACTGCTCTTTCCTTGTCTGACCATGTGTTCTTGCATACCCCAGAGCATCTGGTCAGCGCGGCGGTGGCACAGGAATCCTCATCTCTCCCAAGTGGACATTCTCTCTTTTTCCCCTGACCCATCTGTCTATCTCCTCATTTGAATTCCATGCTGTCACAGTCACTAGCCCATTCAAGCTTAACATCCTTGTCATTTATCGCCCTCCAGGTTCCCTTGGAGTGTTCATCAATGAGCTTGAAGCCTTGATAAGTTCCTTTCCTGAGGATGGCTCAACCCTCACAGTTCTGGGTGACTTTAACCTCCCTACGTCTGCCTTTGACTCATTTCTCTCTGCCTCCTTCTTTCCCCTCCTTTCCTCTTTTGACCTCACCCTCTCACCGTCCCCCCCTATTCACAAGGCAGGCAATACGCTTGACCTCATCTTTACTAGATGCTGTTCTTCTACTAATCTCACTGCAACTCCCCTCCAAGTCTCCGACCACTACTTTGTATCGTTTTCTCTCTCGCTCTCCTCCAACACTACTCACTCTGCCCCTACTCCGATGGTAATGTGCTGTAACAACCTTCGCTACTCTCTTCTCTTCCCTCTGCTAAATCCTTCTCCCTCCGATCTCCTGATTCTGCATCATCAACCCTCCTTTCCTCCCTTTCTGCATCTTTTGACTCTCTATATCCCCTATCCTCCCGGCCAGCTCGGTCCTCCCCTCCTGCTCTGTGGCTTGACGACTCATTGCGAGCTCACTGAAGAGGGCTCCGGGCAGCCGAGCGGAAATTGAGGAAAACTAGACTCCCTGCGGACCTGTCATCTTTTCACTCCCTCCTCTCTACATTCTCTTCCTCTGTTTCCGCTGCTAAAGCCACTTTCTACCACTCTAAATTTCAATCCTCTGCCTCTAACCCTAGGAAGCTCGTTGCCACCTTCTCCTCCCTGCTGAATCCCCCTCCTCCTCCCCCTCCCTCATCCCTCTCTGTGGATGACTTCGTCAACCATTTTGAAAAGAAGGTTGACGACAACCAATCCTCATTTATTAAGTCAAATGACACCGCTGGTCCTGCTCACACTGCCCTACCCTATGCTTTGACTTCTTTCTCCCCTCTCTCTCCAGATGAAATCTTGCGACTTGTGATGGCCGGCCGCCCAACAACCTGCCCGCTTGACTCTATCCCCTCCTCTCTTCTCCAGACCATTTCCGGAGACCTTCTCCCTTACCTCACCTCGCTAAGCAACTCATCCTTGACCGCTGGCCATGTCCCTTCCGTCTTCAAGAGAGCGAGAGTTGCACCCCTCCTCAAAAAACCTACACTCGATCCCTTCGATGTCAACAACTACAGACCAGTATCCCTTCTTTCTTTTCTCTCCAAAACTCTTGAGCGTGCCGTCTCTAGCCAACTCTCCTGCTATCTCTCTCAGAATTACCTTCTTGATCCAAACCAGTCAGGTTTCAAGACTGGTCATTCAACTGAGACTGCTCTTCTCTGTGTCACGGAGGCTCTCCACACTGCTAAAGCTAACTCTCTCTCCTCTGCTCTTATCCTTCTAGACCTATCCGCTGCCTTTGATACTGTGAACCATCAGATCCTCCTCTCCACCCTCTCCGAGTTGGGCATCTCCGGCGCTGCTCACTCTTGGATTGCGTCCTACCTGACAGGTCGCTCCTACCAGGTGGTGTGGCAAAAATCTGTCTCCGCACCACGTGCTCTCACCGCTGGTGTCCCCCAGGGCTCAGTTCTAGACCCTCTCCTACTCTCTATACACCATGTCACTTGGCTCTGTCATATCCTCACATGGTCTCTCCTATCATTGCTACACAGACGACACACAATTCATTTTCTCCTTTCCCCCTTCTGATAACCAGGTGGCGAATCGCATCTCTGCATGTCTGGCAGACATATCAGTGTGGATGTCGGATCACCACCTCAAGCTGAACCTCGGCAAGACGGAGCTGCTCTTCCTCCCGGGGAAGGACTGCCCGCTCCATGATCTCACCATCACGTTTGACAACTCCATTGTGTCCTCCTCCCAGAGTGCAAAGAACCTTGGCGTGACCCTGGACAATACCTTGTCGTTCTCCGCTATCATCAAAGTGGTGACCCGATCCTGTAGGTTCATGCTCTACAACATTCGCAGAGTACGACCCTACCTTACACAGAAAGCGGCACAGGTCCTAATCCAGGCACTTGTCATATCCCGTCTGGATTACTGCAACTCGCTGTTGGCTGGGCTCCCTGCCTGTGCCATTAAACCCCTTCAACTTATCCAGAACGCTGCAGCCCGTCTGGTGTTCAACCTTCCCAAGTTCTCTCATGTCACCCCGCTCCTCCGCACACTCCAATGGCTTCCAGTTGAGGCTCGCATCTAATACAAGACCATGGTGCTTGCCTACGGCGCTGTGAGGGAAACGGCACCTCCTTACCTTCAGGCTCTGATCAGACCCTACACCCAAACGAGGGCACTACGTTCCTCCACCTCTGGCCTGCTAGCTCCCCTACCTCTACAGAAGCACAGTTCCCGCTCAGCCCAGTCAAAGCTATTCGCTGCTCTGGCACCCCAATGGTGGAACAAGCTCTCCCACGACGCCAGGACAGCGGAGTCACTGACCACCTTCCGGAGACACTTGAAACCCTACCTCTTTAAGGAATACCTGGAATAGTATAAAGTAATCCTTCTTCCCCCACCCCCCATAAAAAAAAGGTGGTTGTCCCACTAGCTATCAAAAGTTGAATGCACCAATTTGTAAATTGCTCTGGATTAGAGCGTCTGCTAAATTATGTAAATGTTAATGTGAATTTTGGCCCATTCCTCCTGACAGAGCTGGTGTAACTGAGTCAGGTTTGTAGGCCTCCTTGCTCGCACGCGCTTTTTCAGTTCTGCCCACCCATTTTCTATAGGATTGATGTCAGGGCTTTGCGATGGCCACTCAAATAACTTGACTTTGTTGTCCTTTAGGCATTTTGCCACAATTTTGGAAGTATGCTTGGGGTCATTGTCCATTTGGAAGACCCATTTGCGACCAAGCTTTAACTTCCTGACTGATGTCTTGAGATGTTGCTTCAATATATCCACATATTTTTACTTCCTCATGACGCCATCTATTTTGTGAAGTGCACCAGTCCCTCCTGCAGCAAAGCACCCCCACAGCATGATGCAGCCACCCCCGTGCTTCATGGTTGGGATGGTGTTCTTCGGCTTGCAAGCAACCCCATTTTTCCTCCAAACATAACGATGGTCATTATGGCCAAACAGTTCTATTTTTGTTTCATAAGACCAGAAGACATTTCTCCAAAAAGTATGATCTTTGTCCCCCTTTGCTGTTGTTCTGGGTTTGATTTGCACTTTTCGCACCAAAGTACGTTCATCTCTAGGAGACAGAACACATCTCCTTCCTGAGCGGTATGACAGCTGTGTGGTCCCATGGTGTTTATACTTGCATAGTGTTGTTTGTACAGATGAACGTGGTACCTTCAGGCGTTTGGAAATTGTTCCCAAGGATGAACCAGACTTGTGGAGGTCTACAATTCTTTTTCTGAGGTCTTGGCTGATTTCTTTTGATTTTCCCATGATGTCAAGCAAAGAGGCACTGCGTTTGAAGGTAGGCCTTGAAATACATCCACAGGTACACCTCCAATAGACTCAAATTATGTCAATTAGCCTATCAGAAGCTTCTAAAGCCATGACATCATTTTCTGGAATTTTCCAAGCTGTTTAAAGGCACAGTCAACTTGGTGTATGTAAACCTTCTGACCCACTGGAATTGTGATACAGTGAAATATAAGTGAAATAATCTGTCTGTAAACAATTGTTTGAAAAATTACTTGTCTCATGCACAAAGTAGATGTCCTAACCGACTTGCCAAAACGATAGTTTGTTAACAAGAAAGTTATGGAGTGGTTGAAAAAAGTTTTAATGACTCCAACCTAAGTGTATGTAAACTTCCGACTTCAACTGCACCTCTCTCTTACACATGGAATTCCATTATTTATTTTCTTTCTAGTATGTTTTGGAATTACCTTTCTTTCTTTGAGCACACTCCCCCAAAAGTATACCTGATAGTCTAACATGGCCAGTGCCTGATAGGTGCTGAAATAAACTGTCAAAACGACCAACTGAAACTTCTGAGAATAGTGTCAAAGTCTAAGACTGGAGCATGAGAATTGTTATTCACCCACCATTCCATCCCTACATCCAGCCATGGGATTTTATTAAGGATACATTAGTTTCCAGCATGGGTTTTACCCTATGTACTAACCTTTCCGTTCCCACATCCGCGGGCCATTATGGGGATCACCAAGTCAAGAGGGTGAGCTTGAAGTGATTGGGTAGATTGGCCTATTTGTGAGGGGTTGGAGGGAGTGCTGACGATCATCAAAGGTTGGATCAAACTTCCTGAACTCAATAGAAGGAGCTAGTGGATTAAGTGCATGGAGAGAGTAGGCATTGTAACAGTGTAGTTTACAATCAGGATCTCCCATTTGCACAGAAATCTCACTAGCACTTGATCAACTACATTGCTGTCACGCATTTTGCTTTGTGGTGTGTTCTTTTGATGTAGAACTTCATTGTCTCACGTCAGATAGTGTGACGGCTGTCTGCACTTATCAGTCTGATAACTCGCAAACACTAACAGGATAGCTAAAAAGAGGTTCGGCTACAATATGCTGTCATAACATTCGAAAAATGCTACCAAGGTGACATCGTCCACTAAACCACCATTCATCCTAAAATGTGACCCAAAACGATAAACCAGCTAATATACAAATAAAAAATAAATCATGAGCAAGTCTTCATTATCTAATTCTACATCTAGCTTAGGTGTTTTGTGGTGGTTGAATCCGTATTTATGAAATTTGAAATGTGCACGGAAATGTGCTAGCTAACGGGTTGGCCAAATGTTACAAAGTAGCGAGGCACAGTGCCGGTTGACAGAGTCAGATACACTACATGGCCAACGCCAAAAGTATGTGGACACCCTTTCAAATTAGTGGATTCCGCTATTTCAGGCACACCCGTTGCTGACAGGTGTATAAAATCGAGTACACAGCCATGCAATCTCTATAGACAAACATTGGCAGTAGAATGGCCGGTACTGAAGAGCTCAGTGACTTTCAACGTGGCACCGTCATAGGATGCCACCTTTCCAACAAGTCAGTTTGTCACATTTCTGCCCTGCTAGAGCTACCCCGGTCAACTGTAAGGGCTGTTATTGTGAAGTGGATACGTCTAGGAGCAACAACGGCTCAGCTGCGAAGTGGTAGGCCACACAAGCTCACAGAACGGGACCGCCAAGTGCTGAAGCGTGTAGCGCGTAAAAATCGTCTGTCCTCGGTTGCAACACTCACTACCAAGTTCCTAACAGCCTCTGGAAGCAACATCAGCACAAGAACTGTTCGTCGGAAGCTTCATGAAATGGGTTTCATTGGCCGAGCAGCCGCAGACAAGCCTACGATCACCATGCGTAATGCCAAGCGTCGGCTGGAGTGGTGTAAAGCTCGCCACCATTGGACTCTGGAGCAGTGGAAACGTGTTCTCTGGAGTGATGAATCACGCATCACCATCTGGAAGTCCAATGGACGAATCTGGGTTTGGCGGATGCCAGGAGAATGCTACCTGCCCGAACGCATAGTGCCAAGTGTAAAGTTTGGTGGAGGAGGAATAATGGTCTGGGGCTGTTTTTCATGATTCGGGCTAGGTCCCTTAGTTCCAGTGAAGGGAAATCTTAATGCTTCAGCATACAATGACATTCTAGACAATTCTGTGCTTCCAACTTTGTGGCAACAGTTTGGGGAAGGCCTTTTCCTGTTTTAGCATTGCAATGTCCCCGTGCGCAAAGCGAGGTCCATACAGAAATGGTTTGTCGAGACCGGTGTGGAAGAACCTGACTGGCCTGCACAGAGCCCTGACCTCAAACCCATCGAACACCTTCGGGATGAATTGGAATGCCGACTGCAAGCCAGGCCTAATCGACCAACATCAGTGCCCGACCTCACTAATGCTCTTGTGCTGAATGGAAGCAAGTCCTAGTAGCAATGTTCCAACATCTAGTAGAAAGCATTTCCAGAAGAGCTGAGGCTGTTATAGCAGCAAAGGGGGGACCAACTCCATATTAATGCCCATGATTTTAGACTGAAAACTGTCCCACAACTTTGGTGCCGTAGAACTTCATCAACAATCTGGCAAACTAGCTACTGTATGGCCATTCAAACAAGCTTGTACTAGGCTGCTAGCTGGAGCAAGTTTGATCAGCTGATCGGGCATGATTTGCAGTAGTAGCCAGTGCATCATAGCTACCGAGAGCAGAGTGATTTTCAGAATTAGGAACTAGTTTTAGGAAGATGAGCAAAATCACAATTTTTTTAGATGAATTACACGTCCTAAAATGCAGATCAGTTCAGGTACGAGCGTCGCGTAGGAGTGACGCCAACTGACGTGAGACAATGTGTAGATAATCATATAAGTACATCTCCATACACTGTTTGCGCCAAGTCATAGTCGTAAATGTATTTTAATGTAATTTAATTTAATGTTGAATATATATTTAAATCCCCCAGTTGTTGTGGCTTAAGTGCAATTTGAAAATCCGAATGCAACTGACAAGACCTCTCAGCCAAGAACTCTCATGCGAGTCTAGATTTCTCAGTAGGGTTGTGTGTGACAGATTTCATTCTAATTCAACTGAAGTGGGCTGCTCTTTGGAAATGTCCCTCATGCATCGAGCTGTGAACTTCACACGTGTTCTCTGTATGCCCAGTCCCAGGGCAAAACACATAACCAAACATAACACTACGGATAGCAAAACAAACTCGTAGGTAAAGTACAAAATTGAGCAAAACCAGGCCATCCTTAAACATACGACTAAAATGCAGACATATCTGTGTTTTCCACTCTCTGACGTTAACGCTTAAACATTAAATACACTCGCAGTTCATTGCACCAAGTCCAAGAACAACAACAAAATGTTAATTTCTAATATAAGGAATAATGCAAGCTTTTTAGTTTACACTGATAGATAGTAAGGGTGATCTGGATTCACAATCCCACACACGTTGTCTATTCACCTGTAAGAAAGATGAATAGCATACCATTAATATAATGTAGTCTATGTAGAATATGTCTAAAGCTATGATGGGTTGAGAGGAACAGATATGTCTTTTGAAACCACTTCCATTGTGCTGATAGCTGATAAGTTATGAGAAATTCATAATTTGCAAAAGTGTGAATGGAATGGAATAAAAGAGACGAATGGTATATGAAACTGGTCCGGCTGATGTATTGGATTCCAGGACATTTGCTTGTGCTATATGACAAATGACAATTAAGACAGATGGACTTAAATTAACATTGAATAAAGACATTTAAAGATGACAGTTTTTGAATGTTCGCACAAAGGCTCTGCATACGATTTCTCATATTGAAAGAAAAACATTGAAGGATTTATTGTTGCCCTTTGTCTCCAAGCCTTTAACTGAGTTCAGTGAATCAATGCATAGAGACTGAACTATAAACTTACCCTATCACTCAACATGGTTTCATTGAGTAGGCAGAAGGAGTCAGATCTCACTAACAAAGAGAAAATAACCACCAATTCGAAAGTTAAGAACGGACATTTTAATTAGCTGCCAGGCTTTTTTCCTTCTTCTTACTCTTTTTGTTGTATCTCTTATCCTTGTATCTGGTCTTGTTCAGTCTATTTCTCTCTAGGGAATCTAGGTATTTACTTATGCACACATTTTTCACTTTGAGTTAGGATATACTGAGGAAAAGAGGTATTCCAATGTTGGACTCCACCACTATTCCTGGCTGTACTCTACTTTATTTATCTAAGAATGAATCCGAATGAGATGTATTACTTTCTACTTGTCAACAAGGCACTCAAAATAGTCTAAATTCAATGTGACATTTAAATTCTAAATAATTTCAAACATACTCCTGTCTACGTCCCTACATTTGGCCCTGAACCATAACATATTTGACTTTCAATGATCATGATCTGAGGAAGGATTATACATTTTTTGTCTGTCTTTGCTATAATATCATAGTTGTATGGTAAGCAAAGCTATAAGAATGAAAACATTTCACAATTTGTTTGAATAATATATGTGATCGACACATCACAACTTTGTCTGGTAGGGACTGGGCTTAGCATACACTGGTTTGCGTAGCAAACAATCTAGTGTCTTATATTTCCAGTTCAACAGACATGGTAAACAATTCATTGGCATGCACGGCAAGATTAACAATATCATATTAGTTTCCCTGGCAGGCGATAGCGGTTCACTGCAAATAACTTGTCCCTCTGCATGGATTTTCCTATGGTAGGCATAGGCCTATACAGAATATGAGTCCAAGCAAGAAAATAATGATCGTGCCGTTATACAATACATAGCCTACCACATATTACACACAGCAGAATTTTTTTTTTTTACTGATTTAAGATACCTTTGGTATCTAGCCTAAATTAAACCAATTCAGAGTTAGCACACAAATATAGTGAATTTGTATTTGATTTTGAATAGCCAGGTAATAGGGATTTCTTTTTCTTTTCATAAATAATAGGCTGACACATTACCTTTAACTACAGAATATCTCTCCACCATTCCTTTCTCCAGCACGCCAGCACGCAGAGAGAGGGGCTGTCAACAGTTTAATGAAATATGTTTTGCTGTGAAAACATGTTACTATAAAATGTTCCCCAACATAATTTACTTGGTTTCCCAAATGAAGCACTGGGTAGCTGCAACAACAGGGCTGGAGAGCCCATGCATACAGAGTTTGGGCGGAATATCACCTGTTGAGCAGCGAAATAACCGGTGTAGCCTACCTGACATGAATGAAAAACGTACTGCCGGGAATGTGGCCTCCATTCGCTATTCCAGTGCATAAGGATTACATTTATTTTTTGTCTTGCAACTGTTCCTGCCCATTTGAAAATGGGCCATTTTAAATCAAACTAATTTTACATACAGTATTAGTAAAGACAAGATTAAATTGAGAATAGTCTGATAGGTGAAAATATGATCACTTGATGAGAGAAGAGCGTGTGCAGTCTGAGGAAAGGAACAGAGCACAAGCTTTCTTTGCGACTTTCTCAAATCATGAATAGCTTATAGTCGCATCATGCAGCCAATTTATCTTTTGATTTCTAAGGCATTCTAAGGTTTGTATCATTCACAACTATAGTTGCCAAATAACTCTAAATCTAGCATATAGGACCTGTTTCAAATGATAATTTTTACGCTCAACATACCACTTCATTATGCGCACTCTCGCTCCGGAATGGGAAAGATATCCTTTCTATTTTAAGTTCAATTATATTCTTCTTACTATAAAATCATATGTCTTTTGCATGACAATAACTGGCTGACAAAATTCCATAATCGCCAGAGCCCTAGTTCTGAACCAAACAACTGAACTACCCCAATGCTCTACAAATGCTGTCTGGGTATACAGCGCCTTTAGAAATTATTCACACCCCTTGACTTATTTCACAGTTTGTTGTGTTACAGCATGAATTCAAAATGTATTAAATTGTTTTTTCTCTCTCACCATCTATGCACAATACCCCATAATCACAAAGTGAAAACACGCTTTTAGACATTTTTGCACATTTATTGAAAATGTAATACAGAAATATCTCATTACATGTTAGAATCACCTTTGGCAGCAATTGGCCTTATGGTGAAATCCCTGAGCAGTTCCCTTCCTCTCTGGCAACTGAGTTAGGAAGGACGCCTGTATCTTGTAGTGATTGGGTATATTGGTATATTGATACACCAATCAAAGTATAATTAATAACTTCACCATGCTCAAAGGGATATTCAATGTCTGCTTTTAATTTTAATGTTTTATCTACCAATAGGTGCCCTTCATCTGAACTTATTTAGGCATGCCATAACACATTTCTAAAAACATAGTTCCACTTTGACGTTATGTGGTATTGTGTGTAGGCCAGTGACACAAAATCTAAATCTCAATCCATTTTAAATTCAGGCTGTAACACAACAAAATGTGGAAAAGGTCAAAGGGTGTGAATACTTTCTGAGGGAACTGTACATACAATATGGAAGTAGTAGCTATATATATATATATATATATATATATATATATATATATATATATATATATATATATATATATATATATATATATTACAGAGTGCATTCGTAAAGTATTCAGACCCCTTGACTTTTTCCACATTTTGTTAGGTTACAGCCTTATTCTAAAATTGATTAAATTGTTTTTCCACCTCATTAATCTACACACAATACCCCACAATCACAAAGCAAAAACCGGTTAGTAGAATATTTCGAAAATGTATCCAAAAAAAAAAGAATGAAATATCACTTTTACATAAGTATTCAGATCCTTTACTCAGTACTTTGTTGAAGCAACTTTGGCAGCGATTACAGCCTCGAGTCTTCTTGGGTATGATGCTACAAGCTTGGCACACCTGTATTTGGGGAGTTTCTCCCATTCTTCTCTGCAGATCCTCTCAAGCGCTGTCAGGTTGGATGGGGAGTGTCGCTGCACAGCTATTTTCAGGTCTCTCCAGAGATGTTCGATTGGGTTCAAGTCTGGGCTCTGGCTGGGCCACTCAAGGACATTCTGAGACTTGTCCCGAAGCCACTCCTGCGTTGTCTTGGCTGTGTGCTTAGGGTCGTTGTCCTGTTGGAAGGTGAACCTTCACCCCCGTCTGAGGTCCTGAGTGCTCTGGAGCTGTTTTTTTTTATCAAGGACCACTCTTTACTTTGCTCAGTTCATCTTTCCCTCTATCCTGACTAGTCTCCCAGTCCCTGCCGCTGAATAACATCCCCACAGCATGATGCTGCCACCACCATGCTTCACCGTAGGGATGGTATTGGCCAGGTGATGAGCGGTGCCTGGTTTCCTCCAGACGTGACGCTTGGCATTCAGGCCAAAGAGTTCAATCATGTTTTCATCAGACCAGAGAATCTTGTTTCTCATGGTCTGAGAGTCCTTTAGGTGCATTTTGACAAACTCCAAGCGGGCTGTCATGTGCCTTTTACTGAGGAGTGGCTTCAGTCTGGCCTCTCTACCATAAAGGCCTGATTGGTAGAGTGCTGCACAGATGGTTGTCCTTCTGGAAGGTTCTCCCATCTCCACAGAGGAACTCTGGAGATCTGTCAGAGTGACCATCGGGTTTTTGGTCACCTCCCTGACCAAGGCCCTTCTCCCCCGATTGCTCAGTTTGTCCAGGCGGCCAGCTCTAGGAAGAGTCTTGGTGGTTCCAAACTTCTTCCATTTAAGAATGATGGAGGCCACTGTGTTCTTGGGGACCTTCAATGCTGCAGACATTTTTTTGTACCCTTCCCCCGATCTGTGCCTCAACACAATCCTGTCTCGGAGCTATACGGACAATCCCTTCGACCTCATGGCTTGTTTTTACTCTGACATGCACTGTCAACTGTGGGACCTTATATAGACAAGTGTGTACCTTTCCAAATCCTGTCCAATCAATTGAATTTACCACAGGTGGACTCCAATCAAGTTGTAGAAACATCATAAGGATGATCAATGGAAACAGGATGCACCTGAGATCAATTTCGAGTCTCATAGCAAAGGGTCTGAATACTTATGTAAATAAGTATTATTTTTAATAATTGTGCTAAAATTCTGGGGTATTGGGTTATTGTGTGTAGATTGATGAAAAACAATAAAAAAAATCATCAATTTTAGAATAAGGCTGTAACGTAAATGTAGAAATGGTTGAAGAGGTCAGAATACTTTCCGAATGCACTGTATATATATATATCCATCTTTATGATTGTGACTACTATAAATGGAACAGTCACTGTGGTTGCAAAACAATGCCTTCCTATGGAGTCGTAAGCTTGACCTAAATGTATAATACACATAAAGTACAAGTCAAAAGTTTGGACACACCTACTCATTCCAGGATTCTTCTTAATTTGTCCTATTTTCTACATTGTAGAATAATAGTGAAGACATCAAAACTATAAAATAACACATATGGAATCATGTAGTAACCAAACAAGTATATTTGAGATTCTTCAAAGTAGCCACCCTTTGCCTTGATGACAGCTTTGCACAGTCTTGGCATTCTCTCAACCTGCTTCACATGGAATGTTTTTCCAACAATCTTGAAGGAGTTCCCACATATGCCGTCTGCACTTGTTGGCTGCTTTTCCTTCACTCTGCGGTCCGACTCATCCCAAACCATCTCAATTGGGTTGAGTTCGAGGGATTGTGGAGGCCAGTTCATCTGATGCAGCACTCCATCACTCTCCTTCTTGGTCAAATAACCCTTACACAGCCTGGAGGTGTGTTGGGTCATTGTCCTGTTGAAAAACAAATGATAGTCCCACTAAGCCCAAAGCAGATGGGATAGCGTACCACTGCAGAATGCTGTGGTAGCCATGCTGGTTAAGTGTGCCTTGAATTCTAAATAAATCACAGACAGTGTCACCAGCAAAGCACCCCCACACCATAACACCTCCTCCTCCATGCTTTATGGTGGGAAATACACATGCAGAGATCATCCGTTCATCCACACCGCATCTCACAAAGACACAGCGGTTGGAACCAAAAATCTCAAATTTGGACTCCAGACCAAAGGACACATTTCCACCGGTCTAATGTCCACTGCTCGTGTTTCTTGGCCCAAGCAAGTCTCTTCTTATTATTGGTGTCCTTTAGTAGTGGTTTCTTTGCAGCAATTCGACCATGAAGGCCTGATTCACACAGTCTCCTCTGAACAGTTGATGTTGAGATGTGTCTGTTTACTTGAACTCTGTGAAGCATTTATTTGGGCTGCAATTTTTGATGCTGTTATCTCTAATGAACTTATCCTCTGCAGCAGAGGTAACTCTGGGTCTTCCATTCCTGTGGCGGTCCTCATGAGAGCCAGTTTCATCATAACGCTTGATGGTTTTTGCGACTGCATCATATGTTCCATATTGACTGACCTTCATGTCTTAAAGTAAAGATGGACTCTTGTTTCTCTTTGCTTATTTGAGCTGTTCTTGGCATAATATGGACTTGGTCTTTTACCAAATAGGGCTATCTTCTGTATACCCCCCTATCTTGTCACGATGCAACTGATTAGCTCAAACACATTAAGAATGAAAGAAATTCCACAAATTAACTTTTAAAAAGGCACACCTGTTAATTGAAATGCATTCCAGGTGACTACCTCATGAAGCTGGTTGAGAGAATACCAAGAGTGTGCAAAGCTATCATCAAGGCAAAGGGTGGCTATTTGAAGAATCTCAAATATAAACTATATTTTGATTTGTTTAACACTTTTTGGGTTACTACATGATTCCATTTGTGTTATTTCATCGTTTTGGTTTCTTCACTATTATTCTACAATGTAAAAAATAGTGTGACCATGAATGAGTAGGTGTGTCCAAACTTTGACAGCTAGTGTATGTATGTTCAACTCTATCATATGTACAGTATATGCTATTTCAATTGTAGGAAACATTAAGTACTGTGGTATGGGCTCCACAAGCATATATAGAATAACATTAGCTGTATTTGTTTGTTCAGCCTTTATAAGCACATCCCCGACTCAGGTTCATTAATTATACAACGCTTTTTATAGTTGTGCGTCATATCATAACACATTAAGTTGATGCAGGAGTATTTTTAATTAAAAATTAAGATACCAATGCCAAGCTAATCATACTACCATTTTTGTTTTCCAACATATTTTATTTAAGGGACTCATTTGTAAGTCAAATGAAAAAAATAGTAAATGATTTGTGTAATTATCTTTACCCCGCAGCACATTTGAAAGTAGTCACGTGCCCTCAATGTTTAATATGTGGTTTTTAATATCCAAAATAGAACATCAATATTTAATGGGCACATTGGGAGTGATATTTTCTGGTGCGCCGTATTGTGCATGAAAGCTTGAATATGAAATGGCAGCTCTTAAAGTGATCGGAAGGCAAGCTACTAAGCTTCCATCCTCAAAGAGGCATGCCTAGGCAATGTTGCTATGGAAACAGCAACTCCTCCCAAGTATATCTAAGTACGCTGTAGGTGAAATGATCCACCGGTTTAATAGAACTTCTTCTGAACTTTTAAATGTAAAATCTCCTTTTTTTATCTCCATGTTATCCCTCTAGACTTCCAGTAAACCAGATGGAGAACACAGCCATTTGAGTGACCTGTTTATAAGCTTAATATCCCACTCTAAGCCCGGCTCATCACGGCGAGCGTGCTCCACAGGTGAGGTTCTGACAGGAGAGCTGGAGAGGGAGCCGACGTGGGCAAGCCCAGCATTAAACTGTCAACATCCCCCTGTCCCCGAGCATCAACTGTGGGCAGGCAGAACAAAGGAACCTCAGAGAAGATGGTTGGTAAAAGGGGGAAGAGGAAGATGCCTTGAGGTGTGTGTGACAGACTTTTTAGAGACAAGTGGATTAAGAGATTATTTTGAGAAAAGTTAAATAAGGTTATGTCCTGAACATACCTGGAACTGATGTGAAAGTATTTGAAACGTAACTTTGGTAGACATTGAAAGGTAGGTCTGATAAGATATTTCTGTTAAATACAGTATATACTGTACCTGTTAAGATATTTTGGCCTACTCATATCATGTTTGCATTATCTATCTAAGTGGAGGATTGTGGGTGATAGGGAAAAACAACTTGCCTAGTTAGTATTTACAGCTGTTTTTAACAGTATATGGACGGGGACACAATTTATTTGTCCCAGCTTAATGTGCTCTTCTGGCATAAAGCCTCGAATGAGGGCACAATTTCTGGACATTGTCCTGAACATCCAGAACCATTTAGTGTCTAAATGAGCCTTCTGGCTTACATCAGCATTGCTCTGAACCCTCTATCCACAGACGCTGAAATTATGATTCTCGGATATTGTCCCTGAAAGCAGATTCGAACAATAAGGGAAGATTCTAGAATCCATCTAGGTAATTAATTGTAAACAAAAATAAGGCACCACAAACAAAACCTCTGCTGACAGGTCAATTCGGAGTAGTGGTGATAAACGTGAATGTAACCTACCACATTCCTCTCTCTAAAACCGTGTATTTCCATCCATGGGGGTATCAGCTATAGGCCTGTTGTATGCATATGCTGTTTAGCTGCCTGCCATTTGAATCCTAATGCTGATGCTCTCTGATAAAACATGCATCTGTCATAATTACCCAGGCTTTGGACAGGCCCCTCGCTTATAGTTATCACCATGGATACAGACAGTTGCACAGCTCTCATCATATACAGTGTTTGAGGCTAGCGAGGCAGGAAGGATATACTACGGCACTGGGAGAGGAAGATAACGGACAACGGCAATTTGTTAACCGTAAACCCAGAAGTATTTTTAGAGCACCCAAGTTAACACTAATCTGATGATGAGACAGAGAGAGAGAGAGAGAGAGAGAGAGAGAGAGAGAGAGAGAGAGAGAGAGAGAGAGAGAGAGAGAGAGAGAGAGAGAGAGAGAGAGAGAGAGAGAGAGAGAGAGAGAGAGAGAGAGAGAGAGAGACAGAGAGAGAGAGAGAGAGAGAGAGAGAGAGACAGAGAGAGAGAGAGAGAGAGAGACATAGAGAGAGAGAGAGAGAGAGAGAGAGAGAGAGAGAGAGAGAGAGAGAGAGAGAGAGAGAGAGAGAGAGAGAGAGACAGAGACAGAGAGACAGAGAGAGAGAGAGAGGGAGAGTAGAGTGTCAGAGAGAGACAGAGAGAGACAGAGAGAGAGAAATGTTTGGTGCATGGATTTGTTCCAGGGCCGTGATCAAAGTTCTGTCAGGCCAGTCGCTTTGTGTCTAATATTAACTGCCCTAAATATAATGCCTCACTGTCATAAGGTCTTACTTATAAATAGATCAACTGGCTGAACAGGCCTTCTTTCAAATAAGGGGGAAGAGGGTTTGTTCAGGTTCGTTGTGGTCCTCAGTAGCTCAATTGGTAGAGCATGGCGCTTGTAATGCCAGGGTAGTGGGTTCGATCCCCAGGACCACACATACGTAAAAATGTATGCACACATGACTGTAAGTTGCTTTGGATAAATGCGTCTGCTAAATGGCATATTATTAGGTAGACGTTGAATTAATATTAAACCGGGTTTGAGGTTTGAGTTCACTTAACAAACAAAGACATGCCAACACTTCCATTAAACGACCTGACAAATATCCAGCCCCAGTGTTTTTAAAATGTATTCTCCCCACCCAGTTCTCCAGAGACAACAATACTGCAAACTAAAACAAATGTCCTGTTTCTGTTCCTTGTGGCATTCATTTCTATCTAATAAAGAAGATCCTTTTGGAGCAGCACGCCCTTTAGAACTGTCAATAGCACCATGCAGCAATGACAATCAGAATCAGAACCCGCAAAGCAAAGTAGAAACAGTAGATCCATTACACAGTGAGTATCAGGACGTAACCCAATCATGCAGAACACATTACCTCATGCATCTTCTTTCAGTGCTTTTGATTGCGCTGCCAGCCGTCAAGCCGCACCATAACACTATGACTAAATGATTCGGTACACCAGATAATCTACAACACCATAGTATACTATAAAATAATGCTTGCCGTTGTATCTGGAGGTAATGTATGCTTCGGATTGGAAGGTGCCCTCTCTCATACAAGGACGTTAAACGGATGGATCTCTTTCTTTGGACCAAGACCTTTAGAGTACACAAAACAATCTCCAACACCAGGGTATACTTTAAAAGAATGCTTGGTGTAACCGGAGAGAACGTGAAGGTGACCTCTCTCATACCAGGAAGTATAATGGATGTCTTACTTACTTTGGCCCAAGGCCCTGTAGAGTTTATATAACCAAGGGAGATTGGGAGTGTTAACCCCATAATTCTGGCCACCTGGCCCGCTCACACATTGCCCATTTCCTAATTCCTTCTCTGTATAATTGGTTTAATATATCCCTGTCTGGGCTCTCTCGACTGGGATGTGGTGTGTACTCTGTCCTAAATGTCTGACATTCATCACCCAGGCCAATATTATATATTATAGTCATGTCATTGTTGAGTATTGACAGCGACATGACTATGTCCCCAAAACACGATTAAATTGCCTGGAGATCTTCCAAAGGCACCTGATACATCGACATCATTATCGATACCATGATTTGATCTAAGTTAATGGGACTCAGATAGATAGCGATCTAAAGATCAGGATCACCTCCTTACAAGAGCGTGAGTGATGGTTGATTCTTCTCTCTCAAGGGTGGTGTGTTTGTTGTTTGTGTTTGTCCCAAATGGCACCCTATTCCCTATATAGTGCACTACTTTTGACCAAGGCTCTGGTCAAAAGTGGTGCACTACATAGGGAATAGTGTGCTATTTGGTACGCACTCTTTTGTTAGCTACTTGAGGCTGGTGGAGGTGAATGCCTGCCAACATTCCCACATGCCAGTCCAGTCCAAGGCCTCTAAATGACCATGGGTGTATAGTACTGAGTAGCAGGGCCAAGAACACTATAGGTGAACTAGGAAGAAAAAGGGAGTGGATGAGAAAACACTAAGCCCATTAAAGCACCTATTCTAAGTGACTATTTACTATTCATTGTGGTAGAATAGTCCAGTATCCTTTGGCCTGTGATTTTCAGCCTAACCACTAGATAAGTAATACAATAGAGAAATGAATTCAGTTCGGAAAACAATGGAACCAATAGGGAAAGTAATATGATTTAGGAGACCCTGTATCTTTGCTCCTGACACTGTATTGACTTAGAACACACAACATGTGGTCCTCTGTAGCTCAGTTGATTGAGCATGGTGCTTGCAACACCAGGATAGTGGATTCGATTCCCGTGACCATCCGTACGTAAAATGTATGCATGCATGAAGTCGTTTTCAAATCAAATGAAAGTGTATTCATTAAGTACACGGTTACAGCAGGTATAAACGATGTAGCAAAATGCTTACACCAGCTTTGGATAAAAGCGTCTGCTAAATGGCATACACTATATTACATAGTATTATTATTAATAACATACTGTAGAGCTCAGTGAGTAAGTGAATATGAGCTATTTTTGTATTTCTTATTCTACACACAAACGACTAATGCTATCTCATTGTTATACCATGTGGCGAGTGCCATTCCCTGTTCCAATATAGTTAGTTAAACAGCTGTTGGGTTCAATATAGGAGTATGTCTTTAGGGAGCAATTACTTAACAATGTGTCCAGAGGGTAGGCCAGAGGCAGACACAACACAGCTGTACTGGATTAGCTATGCGGAGGACAAGTGCAAACCCAGGCGGCATTAGCACATTAAAGTGTGTTTGTGTGTGCGGTTCGTGGTTGCAGTTCATACTAAGACTTGTATTTTGCAAGACATGACACGCTGGTCGACCTGGTAGCTACTGTGGTGAGACAGGTGGTCTCACCAACATCACACATACACAAACATTCTCTTATCAGAGGAGCCTGGTTTGATGTAGATGATAATGTGATTTCTTATATGCAGAATAAGCCAGATATTGTTGTTGTGAGGGGAGGCCAGAAGGGGCTGTTGACTTTGGAAGTGGGCTGCTCATTCGATTGTTACATGGAGCAGGCCTTTTCAGACATGCTCCCTAAATAGCCTCTCATATCACTCTTAGACAGCCTGGGATACCAATGCAAGTTGGTGGCATTGATATTTGGCAGTCTGGGCCGTGTACATAGGCTTACGGTATGTGGCCTTCAGATTGCAGGGCTGCCTAAGGGTAGAGCAAAACAACTGGCTAGGTACTTCTCTGTTTCAGTCGTTATGGGCAGCCTAACTTTGTGGAGGAGAAGGTGCTGATCTGTTTCAGCCGTGATGGGCAGCCTAGCTGTGAATTCATATAGGCCCAATAAGCTATATCGCAATCAATAAAAAAATATATATACAGTATTCTGGTGCTCCTAGATTTGATGTTGTGCTCCTAACTTTTTTAAAGGGGAGCACCAGTGCTAATTTAGAGCCCTACCGATAAATCATACTGTATGTCACAATTATTTAGTAGTACAGGCTGCGTGAGACAGATTCAGCCAACCCAGCGTAAATGCATGCTTCCTCAGCTATGTTGGGTTGCTGCCTGCATGGTGCTCAGCATGTATAACTGGAGTAGTGTGGATGTCAGCTCCCACTTAAACAGGCTTGTTAAAAGCTATGGGATTTAGATCGTTAAGCAGGTGGTCCCTTGGCTGTCAGGACCTCAGGGCTAAGAGATACGAGAAAAGTGACGCGCTTCTAAGTCCAAATGTCGGCTGATTTCAGCTTCTTGAAAAAGCCCAACTGGCGCTATCAAAATTAAAGATATTTAAATTTAAGATAATTAAAGCTGCATCAAAACCTTGTCGTTCGGGCTCAGAGTTGGAATGTCAAATTATCATGGTTGTAATACACATCAAGGAATTCCGTGTGACTGAAAGAGAGCTAATTTTAGGCTGTAAATGTATTTGATCTAACCACAGCCTTTAAGTTGATGCTAGGGATTGGCATCCTATAAACTATGCAGAAGTAGTGACAATCCAAACCTACACAAGAGAAGTCAGGGTGAACATCACGGTCGTGGAACCAATCAAAGTATGGTCCAGAAAGACTGAAATCTGGTTTATTCTGTAATTGGCTATAACTATTTTCCAATGCTCCTCATTTCACTGCTTTCCCCCACTTATCCACTCTCTCAAGCTATTATATAATCTCTGAAAGCTGCGATTATATCATGTAACTGCAAATTACCATTATAACCTGGTTATTTATTCCAGATATACTGGACGTGTGTTCTGATGCATGGAGCAGGATGAAGAAAAGCAGTGTTATGTAATGCATATTTATAGCCAAAATGTTACTGGGGTTTACCCAACCTGCCTCTACATCTGTAGGAAGGCAGTGCAGTGCTCGGTGCTGGTTTATAGGACTATGATTAGGGCTGGAGCAGCGCTGTGACCACGGCTGGCACCATTCATTGCTGCTTCGCATCAGACCAGTTTACTGTTCTGGTATCTGTGACTACACTGCACATGGAAACACACACGCACACACACACGTACGCACAAACACTCGCGCACACACACACACACACACACACACGCACACACACTCGCACGCACACACACACACGCTTTATTTATTATTGGCTCAAAACATCCTGAAAGCCTAGCTGGAAGGTGTCTAGATGTCCCCCTGTTACCAAAAAGTGCCATTGATTTGGCAGTTGTGTATGTAGTACCTTCTGTTTTTGTCCAGGCCTGTGGATGTTAGGACTGGGTTGAGCTGGTTTATGGGAAATGGGATTCCAGGTGTAAGTTGTGGTTAGCTGGATGACAAGTATTGACAGTAATACCTGGTAATACTGTTGGAGGATGTTGTCACCCCAGCACAGCAGAACTGGAAAAGCAGAGCTGAGCAGATTAAAGAACCTCCCTGGGCCTCTTGCTATACCTGGACAGCAGCACTGTCATGACGATTTTACGGATTCACAACAGGCCTCACCAACTCTCTCTGCCACAGGCTCCAGCCCACTCGAACCTGCAAACCCAAGCTGTATTGCCTGAAAGCTGCAATAAAGAACTTGTAATAGAAAAATCGAAAATGTTAAATCATTCCCCAGTAGGGGTTGAGGAGGTTAGAGTGGGGGTAGATTTTTGTTGTTGTATCGTCATTTATTTCAGTGTTGGTGTTTCCATAAACTGTTATTAATTGTGTTACGATTTGGGAATAACCAGGGGAGTACGACTGCCCCCTCTTCCTGATGAACATCACAGTGACTGAGTTCATCAGGAAGTGTATAGGGGATGTTGTTCCCACTGTGACTATTAAAACCTACCCAAACCAAAAACCGTGGATAGATGGCAGCATTCGCACAAAACTGAAAACGCGAACCACCGCATTTAACCACGGCAAGGTGACTGGGAATATGGTTGAATACAAACAGTGTAGTTATTCCCTCCGTAAGGCAATCAAACAGGCAAAATGTCAGTACAGAGACAAAGTGGAGTCGCAATTCAACAGCTCCGACATGAGACATATGTGGCAGGGTCTACAGACAATCACGGATTACAAAGGGAAAACCAGCCACGTCATGGACACTGATGTCTTGCTCCCGGACAAGCTAAACACCTTCTTCTCCCGCTTTGAAGGACTGTGGGCTCTCATTCTCCGTGTTAACCCTCGCAAGGCTGCCGGCCCAGACGGCATCCCTAGCCGCGTCCTCAGAACATGCGCAGACCAGCTGGCTGGATTGTTTACAGACATATTCAATCTCTCCCTATCCCAGTCTGCTGTCCCCACTTGGTTCAAGATGTCCACCATTGTTCCTGTACCCAAGAATGCAAAGGTAACTGAACTAAATGACTATTGCCCCGTAGCACTCACTTCTGTCATCATGAAATGCTTTGAGAGGATAGGTAAGGATCATATCACCTCCACCTTTCCTGTCACCCTAGACCCACTTGCATACCGCCCCAATAGATCCACAGACGATGCAATCGCCATAGCACTGCACACTGCCCTATCCCATCTGGACAAGAGGAATACCTATGTAAGAATGCTGTTCATTGACTATAGCTCAGTCTTCAACACCATAGTACCCTCCAAGCTCATCATTAAGCTTGGGGCCCTGGGTCTGAACCCCTCCCTGTGCAACAGCGTCCTGGACTTCCTGACGGGCCGCCCCATGACGGTGAAGGTAGGAAACAACACCACTACGCTGATCCTCAACACAGGGGCCCCACAAGGGTGCATGCTCAGCCCCCTCCTGTACACTCTGTTCACCCATGACTGCGTGGCCAAGCACGCCTCCAACTCAATCATCAAGTTTGCAGACAACACAATAGTAGTAGGCCTGATTACCAACAGTGATGAGACGGCCTACAGGGAGGAGGTGAGGGCCCTGGCGGAGTGGTGACAGGAAAATACCCTATCTCTCAACGTCAACAAAACGAAGGGGCTGATCGTGGACTTCAGGAGACAGCAGAGGGAGCACGCCCATATCCACATCGACGGGACCGCAGTAGAGAAGGTGAAAAGCTTCAAGTTCCTCGGAGTACCCAGCACTGACAATCTGAAATGGTCCACCCACACAGACAGTGTGGTGAAGAAGGCGCAACAGAGCCTCTTCAACCTAAGGAGGCTGAAGAAATGTGGCTTGGCCCCTAAGACCCTCACAAGAGGACACAATTGAGAGCCTGTCGGGCTGTATCACTGCCTGGTACGGCAACTGCACCACCCGCAACCGCAGGGCTCTCCAGAGGGTGATGTGGTCTTAGGGGGCACACTGTCTACCCTCCAGGACACCTACAACACCCGATGTCACAGGAAGGCCAAAAATATCATCACAGACACCAACCACCTGAGCCACGGCCTGTTCACCCTGCTTTCATCCAGAAGGCGAGGTCAGTACAGGTGCATCAAAGCTGGGACTGAGAGACTGAAAAACAGCTTCTATCTCAAGGCCATCAGACTGTTAAATAGCCATCACTAGCCGGCTACCACCTGGTTACTCAACCCTGCACCATAGAGGCTGCTGCCCTATGTACATAGTCATGGAATCACTCGTCACTTTAATAATGGAACACTAGTCACTTTAATAATGTTTACATAATGCTTTACTCATTTCATATGTATATACTGTAGTCTACTGTATTTTAGTCAATGCCACTCTGACATTGCTCGTCCTAATATTTATATATTTATATATTTCATTCTTTTACTTTTAGATTTGTGTGTATTGTTGAGAATTGTTAGATACTAATGCACTGTTGGAGGTAGGAACACAAGCATTTCGCTACACCAGCAATAGCATCTGCTAAATATGTGTAAGTGACCAATAAAATTTGATTTGGATTTGGATTTGAAGTTAATGCCGACTGCGGTACTGCAGGCTGTTGTGTCCATAAAGCAGGATCCCCCATTATAGGGAATGGGAAAATGGCAATCTTTGTGGTCAATATTCATGTAAAGAAAACAATTTTTCTAAGACAATCATGTTGCCAGTAATTGCTACTATTACACCAGATGTATGTCCTTGAACCGATTATTTTTTAATCGCACACAGAAGTAGTTCTAAGGATAACTGAGTTGCTACCAGCCTGCAGTACCCTGGTCAGCCTTCAACTTGAGATACTCAATGAGAGGGTGCAGTTCCATGAAGCAAGATGGCAACACACTAACTCGGCACTTCCTGATATTCAAATCAGCCACTGAGACTTCACATAGGAAACAATGGGGTGACGTCATCAATGGCTGCGTCCATTTTCTTTTTACAGTCTATGGGAATAACACCTCCCTAAACATTAGTAGTTAGTGTGTATTAATAATGGGGGAAAATTGATTAACAAGGGTTGTATGACGATTTTCTTAAGGCTACTCTTATCCATGTAAAGTGAGGATACCAATAGCGCTCCTTCTGACGCAATGATAGGTAGCCTATTTTACACAAGGAACACAACGAGACATGGAGTAGACAGAGTATTCATCAATTTGAGCTGTTAATGTGTCTAGCAAGATCACAGGAGCTGCTCCATCACAGCAATCTATCATCGGATTATTTCATCTATCGTGACACAAGTCAGTAATCTGATTACGTTTTCCATCACTAAGAACTGTCCAACGATGGAGATCAAATGCACTGTGTGCCACCAACCCTTCACTCTACATGTTTTAGTTTAGAGCCGAAGACATTTATCTAGATTTTAAGTGAAATAAATACTTCAATGCCTGGATTAGATAAGTGGCAGATGAACGACTTGAAATTTGCATAATGCATATGGAAGAGAAAATTTGACTTTAATTTGCACTTTCCTATGTTTTCCATATGGTGTCTGCATGTCCATAAAGAAGACATCAAGATGCTTTTTCCTCCATGAATTCAAGTTGATTTGGTAATGCCCAATGATCCGTGGCTTAGAGCAACGCATTGGCACTGCTTGGCAAGCTTATCTGATTTCTTCTTTTTTTTTTTTTTGCTCTTCAGTAAAATGCTTACTCGGTTTTCCTTTTGTATACTTTTTAGCCAGTAGTTCTGAAAGTAGCGTTCACGAGTCATTAGTGGTCCCAGATAATTGTGTACTACGTCACATATGTGCAGATATGTACACCACATTCTTGCTCTCTTTCTCTACTGTGTGTGCCACTTGCTAGCTGTCACTGAAATGGCGAGGGGCTGAAGCTCATTGGTGGAACTGAAATTGTAGGGAAAATGTCACAGCACAGATTCTAGAAAAACAGTCACTTTCAAACTATGGATTTCGCGGCTAATTGAGGTAAGGCAGTAATTATGCTCATAGATTATACATTTATGAACTATACATTGACACATCCAGCCCAAAGTGGGAGGTTGAAAAAAAAATGTAGTACCCACCAAAGTTCTGGAGCATGTCTTTAACTAAACACTGGGATTTTTAATGTTTTTTTCTTCCCCACCCATATTGAGATTACAAAGCTTAACAGAGAGAGATGCTATTTCAGGCCTGGCAGATTGAAGTCACACTGCCCAAAGTGAGCTTGGCAGCACGCACTAATGAAGATTCCAGATAGGCATCCTAGGCTGCGTTTACACAGGCAGCCCAATTCTGATATTTTTCCCAATTATTGTCAAAAGAGCTCATCTGATTGGTCAATAGACCAATTTGTGAAAAAATATTAGAATTGGGCAGCCTGTGTAAACGCAGCCAAAGATGTTGGATTTTAAAACTGTTCTCGAAACAAATTAAATACTGTTCTAAAGTAGATCAGACCACTGTTAAACAGAAATATCTACTGAACGTTTTTGGAACCACGACTGTAGTTATATTGGCAATTATTAATGCTGGGAGGTGTGGGGCACTGATTAGACTTGCATTATGGTATTAATTAAAATATTTGTCATAGCATTCACACTAAACTGCATGTCATGCTTTATAAAGGATCCCATTATAATAAAGTTGTTTTAAGCTTTTAAACATCAAGCTGTGTGTGCATTCATTAAACTGTACTGTAACATTTTAACATTGCACTGACATTTATATAGGACTAAATACGAAAACACTAAATCATTCTGTAAAGCACTAAGGGTGCTCCCACTGTTTTAATAGAAGAAATGTGCATAAAAAAAAAGAAAAAAAAGTTGGCCCAAACTTAGCTCCAATTTGAGAAAACGTTGGCAAAAATTCAGTCAATTGAAAATAGTGTTTGCCCAACTTGTCTCATATGTTAATTCAACTATAAATTATAATTTGGAAATTTTTATTAAAAAAGGCTGTGCAACTGGTTACACACATACCATGCTTTTAACATACAATGTTTTCTACGTATATATTTGACACACGTTGACATTGTGCAAATTAATTTATACAGTAATTATTATTCAACATGTCCTCACCTGGGATTTGAACTCACAAGCTCTCACAGTCTTCCTGCTACACAACCATGTCTGTTTCAATTATCAGTGAATCTGACTATTCTCTCATCATTGATTAGATTTTTCTATTTAAGAAATTGTTGGTTTTTCTGTATAGTTGTCTGATGTTGGTGGGGAATATTACTCTGTTTTAATGGTACTCCTTAATCACTATGATAAATACAATAGTTTTTCTTGAGTGTACTTTTAACAGAGCTGAAGTTCACTTTGAAGTGCAAAGTGTAGCAATACAGGTGATTAAGTTATTGACAGACATGGTGGCGTAGCAGGACGATTGGAATGCTATGAATTAAAAGGTTGTGAGTTCAAATCCCAGGTGACGGCATGTTGAATATTAATTACTGTATGAATGAACACGCACAATGTAAGCATGTATGTCAACGTGTTGAAAATATTGTATGTTAAAAGCACTGTGTGTGTAACTAGTTCCATAGCATTTTGGGGGGGGGTAAGATGCCCAAATAAAAATGTCTAGTTGAATGAACATATGAGCAAACACATCATTTTAAGATTATTGCATTTTTGCCTACGTTTTGGGCCAACTAAACATTTTACGTTTTTTAACACTTTGACCGAAATGTTGAGTAAACCAAAAAAAAGAATGTGGAACCAGTTACTTCATAATACAGTTTTTAGTTGAAAAATGTTTTTTTTACAGTGCACATACACACACACACACACATATATACAGCAGAGAGTATTTCCCATTCAACTCCTCCCAATCTAATTTGGAGTTTTGTCAGTGTATGTATTACGTTTCCCGCCTCAAACATTCATGCAAGGAAAATGCCTCTCTTATGATGTCCAGGGAATGGGTAGTTGGGCTTCAACTCAGCAAAATAGTCTCTCATTTCTATTTGAGGGTTGAAGAATGCCTGCAAAAAAATCAATTTGTACCAATGCCAGGGTCTTGGCAGGCAGCAGATCAGCCATTGAGATTCTCATCACATTAGCCCTCAGCGAGCGGCTCCCTGGCCCACTAATATACAAAGCGCACAAGCCCCAGTCAGGAATGTACATTTCTAGATGATCTTCGGAGTGCTAGCTTGTGGTTATGCATACATTTCTTTACTCAAGATAATTCACCCGACCGATTGTGATGGAACCGATGGCCTCCCACCTTCTATTAAAGATGTGGGGGCCATTTTGAGTTCTTCTTCCATTTAAACAGGAAATTATTGGTGATTGAATTCTAGATGTAAAGAGGTATCACATGATCTGATCTGGGACAATAAATTGCAGGCTGAGCATCTATTAAGAGCATGTAGGATACGGTTCAGTGGTGTGTCACGCAACCTCCTGAACACATATGTGATTTGTGATTGACGACATTCCACTGAGCTAAAGTCACTTAGTACTTATCCATTGCCAGAAGTCACCCTGATGCATTCTAGAAAGATTGAAATGCCGATAGAATAGACTACGACGTGATTAACTTATTCACAACCAATGTCATGAGGACAATATGAACATGATTTTATTGTACAGTATACAGTATATTTAACATGCTGTATATACAGTCTGCATCCTAAATGGAACCCTATTCCTTTTATAGTGCACTACCTTTGACCACAGCCTCACTTTACTCTGTGCTTATTCATAACCGCATGCTGAATGCCCAAAGGCTGACACAGATAATAGGTTCATAATGCCGATGGATCAGGGTTTATTTTCCCTCTGACCCTCTACCCTTCCAATTTCACTCACTGAAATGGTCCAGGCTTGCTACTCCAACCAATTTCTGTTTCATTTCACCTTTTTCTAAAGAACCTAGTTCAATTACGGATCACTTAATAGTTTATTTTAATATGCACTTATTTGCAGGATGGCATTGCATTGCTGGAGGGAGGGGTAACGTTAATACTTGTTTTGCAATTACTCCATTGACTGGGGCTCTGGTAATTCTATCCAGTCTCGTGTGCACCAGACAGAAGGGAAACATGATGCACGTTGCTGTCATCTGAGATTCATTATTAAGGACATAGCAGGCGGAGGCACACGGCTGTCTATGAAGAGGCTCTTATTTGAAAATGGTCATGGATAATGCACATTATAATTGGCCCTAACACAGGAACAATAAATCTGGGTGTGTTTAAAGCAAGTGGAGCGGATCACAGGCTTCTTCCTCTCTATACTGATGGTGTATTTGTGTATTCCTCTATACTGATGGTGTATTTGTGTGTATTCCTCTATACTGATGGTGTATTTGTGTGTATTCCTCTATACTGATGGTGTATTTGTGTGTATTCCTCTATACTGATGGTGTATTTGTGTGTATTCCTCTATACTGATGGTGTATTTGTGTGTATTCCTCTATACTGATGGTGTATTTGTGTGTATTCCTCTATACTGATGGTGTATTTGTGTGTATTCCTCTCTATACTGATGGTGTATTTGTGTGTATTCCTCTATACTGATGGTGTATTTGTGTGTATTCCTCTATACTGATGGTGTATTTGTGTGTATTCCTCTATACTGATGGTGTATTTGTGTGTATTCCTCTATGCTGATGGTGTATTTGTGTGTATTCCTCTATGCTGATAGTGTCGTGGTTTATGCATAACTGTCCCCAGCTCTCATGGAAAATATCCTGTCTGCTCACAACTGTGATTCTATTCTGTGTCTCACTGCCATCACAGTTGATTCACAGTGACAGAGGAGACAGCCTTGGCTTTTGTCTAATGGGAAAATGGATTCTGTTTTCTATAGATGCCACTCTGAACTACACTATATATACAAAAGTATGTGGACACCCCTTCAAATGAGTTGGATTCGGCTAGTTCAGCCACACCCGTTGCTGACAGATGTATAAAATCGAGCACACAGCCATGCCATCTCCATAGACAAACATTGGCAGTAGAATGACCTTAATGAAGAGCTCAGTGACTTTCAATGTGGCATAGTCATAGGATGCCACCTGTCCAACAAGTCAGTTCGTCAAATTTCTGTCCTGCTAGAGCTGCCCCGGTCAACTGTAAGTGCTGTTATTGTGAAGTGTAAATGTCTAGGAGAAACAACGGCTCAGCCGCGAATTGGTAGGTCACATAAGCTCACAGAACGGGGCCGCCGAGTGCTGAAGCACGTAGTTCGTAAAAATCGTCTGTCCTCAGTTGCAACACTCACTACCGAGTTCCAAACTGCCTCTGGAAGCAACATCAGCACAAAAACTGTTCGTCAGGAGCTTCATGAAATGAGTTTCCATGGCCGAGCAGCCGCAGACAAGAATAAGATCACCATGTGCAATGCCAAGCGTCGGCTGCAGTGGTGTAAAGCTCGCCACCACTAGACTCTGGAGCAGTGGAAACATGTTCTCTGGAGTGACAAATCATGCTTCACCATCTGGCAGTCTTGATGGACGAATCTGAGTTTGGCAGATGCCAGAAGAACACTACCTGCCCGAATGCGTAGTGTCAACTGTAAAGTTTGGTGGAGGAGGAATAATGTTCTGGGGCTGTTTTTCATTGCTCAGCTAGGCCCCGTAGTTCCAGTGAAGGGAAATCTTAACGCTACAGCATACAATGACATTCTAGATTATTCTGTGCTTCCAACTTTGTGGCAACAGTTTGGGGAAGGCCCTTTCCTGTTTCAGCATCAATGCCCTGTGCACAAAGCTAGGTCCATACAGAAATAATTTGTTGAGTGGCCTCCCGAGTGGCGCAGCGGTCTAAGGCTCTGCATTGCAGTGCATGAGGCGTCAGTACAGACCCGGGTTCAATCCCAGGCTGTGTCACAGCCGGCCGTGATCGGGATAACCATGAGGCGGCGCACAATTGGCCCAGCATCGTCCGGGTTAGGGGAGGGTTTGGCCGGCCGGGATTTCCTTGTCCCATTGTGCTCTAGCGACTCCTTGTGGCAGGCCGGGGACCTGCCAGCTGGACAGTGTTTACTCTGACATATTGGGTGCTTCTGGGTTAAGCGAGCATTGTGTCAAGAAGCAGTGCGGCTTGGCAGGGTCATGTTTCGGAGGACGCATGGCTCTTGACCTTCGCCTCTCATGAGTCTGTAGGGGAGTTGCAGCGATAGGACAAGACTGTAACTACCAATTGGATATCAAAACAAAGGGTTAAAATAAACCTTTGTTGAGATTGGTTGGAAGAACTTGACTCGCCTGCACAGAGCTCTGACCTCAACCCCATCGAACACCTTTGGGATGAACTGCGAGCCAGGCCTAATAGCCCAACATCAGTGCCAGACCTCACTAATGCTCTTGTGGCTGAATGGAAGCAAGTCCCTGCAGCAATGTTCCAACATCTAGTGGAAAGCCTTGCCAGAAGAGTGGAGTCTGTTATAGCAGCAAAGAGGAGACCAACTCCATATTAATGCCCATGATTTTGGAATGAGATGTCTGACGAGCAGGTGTCCACATACTTGTTACTAATAAACTGTCTGAACATTCTTCAAAACTATCCACTCTGAGACTATTCAGATGATAGGATGGTTTACATGGTCAGAATGCTCTCTTACAGATACCTGGCCACGCACGTGCATGTACTCTTTGTCTCTCTCTCTCTCTCTCTCTCTCTCTCTCACAAACCGCACACACGTACACACCCACACATTTTCTCCTCATCAATAGGTTACACAAAAACACAAAAGGGACACAGACATGCACACACAAACTTTCACAGATGAACACCCACAGATGCAAAGGAAACACAACCACATTTGAACAAATCTATCACACATCTGCCATACACACAGCCTACCATCTATACAGACACACTCCCATATCGTTAGCATGCAGCTGTCACTGACACTGTGACAAACACACACACACACTGTGACAAACACACACACACACACACACACACACACACACACACACACACACACACACACACACACACACACACACACACACACACACACACAGTAACAGGCCAGGGCATGGACACTCACCTCTGCAGATGGGCACAGGGAAGTCCCACACGGCACCCTTCTCTGCATTGGTGACACAGGTGAGCTGGGGGTGCCCGTCCAGAACGTACCCAGTTACACAGCTGTAGTGGATCTTGTCCCCCACGTTAAAGCGTGTCCCGACCAGGATGCCTTTGGGAGGAACCCCGGGGTTTCCACAGGCACTGATCTGCAGTTCTGACGGGGAGATGAGAGATGGGAGACAGTTGTTATGCACACGTTAGGCATAACGTTAGGCATGTAAAGTACCCCATTGTGTAAGAAATTAAACATGGTTGGTTTTCCCTCCCTCCCTCCCTCCTTACCTCTTTCTCTCCCCCTCTTTCTCTCTTTCTCTCTCCTCCCTCCATCCCTCCCTCTCTCCTTCTCTCTCATGTTTCTCAACTCAACTGAGTATCAAGCCAGTCTGAAAATGTCAGCGGCTCCCTCACTGGCATTACATGCAGTTCAGTGCTGCATTCACATGGAACTTGACTGCACATCTGAAGGTAAAGACACAGTGGAAACAGCCAAGGGCGTTTACATTGTGCTGGGTGGGTTGGGTTCAGCTTTAGCTTCATGCTGGGAGAGCAAGACATGATAACCATATACTGGCTGAGAGAGAAGATACTGTAGAAAAGGGAGAGATGTGTGCAGTATTCCAGTAAAAGAAAGAGTCAAAAAGAGAGCGAGGACACTGAGACAGGAAGAATAGATATATTTCAGTGAGAGAGTCAGAGATAGAGAAGGACAGAGAGAAAGATCTAGAGAGAGTGAGAGAGAAAGAGAGAGTGAGAAGTCAATCACACTTCTGTGAAATCAAACTGTCCACTTAGGAAGCAACACTGATTGACAATAAATTGCACATGCTGTTGTGCAAATGGAATAGACAACAGGTGGAAATTATAGGCAATTAGCAAGACACCCTCAATAAAGGACTGGTTTTGCAGGTGGTGACCACAGACCACTTCTCAGTTCCTATGCTTCATGGCTGATGTTTTGGTCACTTTTGAATGCTGGCGATGCTTTCACTCTAGTGGTAGCATGAGTCTACAACCCACACAAGTGGCTCAGGAAGTGCAGCTCATCCAGGATGGCACATCAATGCGAGGTGTGGCAATAAGGTTTGCTGTGTCTGTCAGCGTAGTGTCCAGAGCATGGAGGTGCTACCAGGAGACAGGCCAGTACATCAGGAGACGTGGAGGAGGCCGTAGGAGGGCAACAACCCAGCAGTAGGACTGCTACCTCCGCCTTTGTGCAAGGAGGAGCAGGAGGAGCACTGCCAGAGCCCTGCAAAATGACCTCCAGCAGGCCACAAATGTGCATGTGTCTGCTCAAACGGTCAGAAACAGACTCCATGAGGGTGGTATGAGGGCCCGACGTCTACAGGTGGGGGTTGTGCTTACAGCAGAGGGTTGTGGGGGTTGTGCATTTGCCAGAGAACACCAAAATTGCCAAATTCGCCACTGGCGCATTGTGCTCTTCACAGATGAAAGCAGGTTCACACTGAGCACATGTGACAGATGTGACAGAGTCTGGAGACGCCGTGGAGAACGTTCTGCTGCCTGCAACATCCTCCAGCATGACCGGTTTGGCGGTGGGTCAGTCATGGTGTGGGGTGGCATTTCTTTGGGGGGCCGCACAGCCCTCCATGTGCTCGCCAGAGGTAGCCTGACTGCCATTAGGTACCGAGATGAGATCCTCAGACCCCTTGTGAGACCATATGCTGGTGCGGTTGGCCCTGGGTTCCTCCTAATGCAAGACAATGCTAGACCTCATGTGGCTGGAGTGTGTCAGCAGTTCCTGCAAGAGGAAGGCATTGATGCTATGGACTGGCCCGCCCGTTCCCCAGACCTGAATCCAATTGAGCACATCTGGGACATCATGTCTCGCTCCATCCACCAACGCCATGTTGCACCACAGACTGTCCAGGAGTTGGCGGATGCTTTAGTCCAGGTCTGGGAGGAGATCCCTCAGGAGACCATCCACCACCTCATCAGGAGCATGCCCAGGCGTTGTAGAGAGGTCATACAGGCACGTGGAGGCCACACACACTACTGAGCCTCATTTTGACTTGTTTTAAGGACATTACATCAAAGTTGGATCAGCCTGTAGTGTGGTTTTCCACTTTAATTTTGAGGGTGACTCCAAATTCAGACCTCCATGGGTTGATACATTTGATTTCCATTGATAATTTTTGTGTGATTTTGTTGTCAGCACATTCAACTATGTAAAGAAAAAAGTATTTAATAAGATTATTTCATTCATTCAGATCTAGGATGTGTTATTTTAGTGTTCCCTTAATTTTTTGAGCAGTGTATATATAGAGAGAGCGAGAGCGAGAGAGAGAGAGAAAGAGAGAGCGAGAGAGAGAGAGAGAGAGAGAGACAGAGAGAGAGAGAGAGAGAGAGAGAGAGATAGGGAAAGAGAGAGAGAGAGAGGGAGAGAGAGAGAGAGAGAGAGAGAGAGAGAGAGAGAGAGAGAGAGAGAGAGAGAGAGAGAGAGAGAGAGAGAGAGAGTAAGAGAGAGAGAGAGAGGGCTGTGAGTGTAGACCGATAAAAGTACAGCTAGCCATCGCTGGTTGCTCCCATTATATTCCAGTGTGTCAGCCAGCCAACTAATGCTCAGGTGAACAGTTCTCAGTGGATTTGCTGGGGAATGACTCTTATTACCAATAAAACACACTGGGAACACTGGGAATAAGAAAGAGGGGAATCGTAAAAGTGTGTCTGATCATGGAGTATATTATCTTCACATCAGTCAGAGCATACTGTATCCTTATTTTCTGTGATTTTAGAGCAAGGCTTTAGGGCAAAGAGGAAAGAGTCTGTTCCTTCTCTTCACACTACCAGGGGGTGGGTTACATGGTCTACTGTGCATGAGTCTTTCTACATACAGACACACACACACAAAGTCTTAACACATACAGACACACACACACAAACACACATACATACTGTGTACACACACACACACACACACACACACACACTCAGCTAGCCGAGGGACACACACAGTGACAGACACGGATCTCTGCAGGTATCGGCGTGCCAACTTCATTCATTTAATAGTGCTAATTACCTTGGTCCTGATGTTGTAAAATAGCCTGAATGAAATCAGACTCATTAGGCTGACAGCCAGTGTGTGTCTTCCTTTTTAACAATGGGAGATCATCATTAGTCTCATATACCTACAGGGTGTGTGTGTGTGAACGTGCATGCGTCTGAGTGTGTCGGTGAGTGTGTGTGTGTGTGTGTTGGTTTGGTGGTGGATGAGCTCCTGAGCTCATGGGCATGAAGTAATGACTGCAGCACACTTTGCAACACCTCCTATTGTGACCTCTTCTGTTTTATTAGAACGACTACCATTGTCTACTAGGGATATTTATATAATGGTTCTGAATGACTACCATTGTCTACTAGGGATATTTATATAATGGTTCTGAATGACTACCATTGTCTACTAGGGATATTTATATAATGGTTCTGAAAGACTACCATTGTCTACTAGGGTTATTGATATCATGGTTCTGAATGACTACCATTGTCTACTAGGGATATTTATATCATGGTTCTGAATGACTACCATTGCCTACTAGGGATATTTATATAATGGTTCTGAATGACTACCATTGTCTACTAGGGTTATTGATATCATGGTTCTGAATGACTACTATTGTCTACTAGGGATATTGATATCATGGTTCTGAATGACTACCATTGTCTACTAGGGATATTTATATCATGGTTGTAAAAGACTACCATTGTCTACTAGGGTTATTTATATAATGGTTCTGAATGACTACCATTGTCTACTAGGGTTATTGATATCATGGTTCAGAATGACTACCATTTTTAATAGGGATATTGATATCATGGTTCTGAGTCAGTGGAACATGGACAGGAGCCTTGAGAATGCTAATATTTAGTCATTCCCATTGATAGAGCTCAATGGTCCATGGAACCCACGGGGATATTAATGGAGAAAAAATGAAATAAATAACATGACACACACAGAGAGAGAGAGAGAGAGAGAGAGAGAGAGAGAGAGAGAGAGAGAGAGAGAGAGAGAGAGAGAGAGAGAGAGAGAGAGAGAGAGAGAGAGAGAGAGAGAGAGGAGGGAGAGAGGGAGGGAGAGAGAGGGAAGAGAGAGAGAGAGAGAGAGAGAGAGAGAGAGAGAGAGAGAGAGAGAGAGAGAGAGAGAGAGAGAGAGAGAGAGAAGAGAGAGAGAGAGGGAGAGAGAGAGAGAGAGAGAGAGAGAGAGAGAGAGAGAGAGAGAGAGAGAGAGAGAGAGAGAGAGAGAGAGAGAGAGAGGGAGAGAGAGGGAGAGAGAGAGAGAGAGAGAGGGGGGAAGAGAGCGAGAGAGAGGGGGAAAGAGAGAGAGAAAACAGACACCTTGGACCGTGAACAAGCACATGGTTCTCTAGCTCTGTGAAGAAGTTAGTGATGCATTTAGTTTATCTCTTTTTTAATTCACAAATAGAAACCATACACTTGAAAAAAACTTAAGGTGGGATTCGGTAAAGGTCACAAATCTTCTCGGTAATCTGGGTAGATAAACTAGCGTGACAATAGACGTGCCTGAGAACTTTAACAGTGGCCCTGCCTCACCTCTGACAACTCACTGTGTGTGTGTGTGTTTGTGTGTGTGTGTGTGTGTGTGACATAGAGACGTGCCTCAGAGCCATTTAAATGAGGAGAAATACAGCTGTCTTTGGGTTTGTTCTACAAAATACTATTTTCCAGAAAGCATAATATGAATATTTTGATATTGGATGAGTTATGGGGGACTGTCTGTTCTAGGATGATAACGTCAGTACCTTTTCTGTCACATGGAAAATGGATTTTACATCCATTAACACAACTTTAGATCATTCACCAGACTATGTGCTGTGTACGTATTACGCAACAACAACATCATCTGTATGTTGCATTAATATGTAATAAATGCCCACGATTTAATTATGAAACAGTCACTGTTTCTAAAAGGGCATTCTGACCAGATTGGGAGTCACTGAAAGGCAGCAAAACGTATTTGAAGAAACTTGCCAAACCGCTTAACCATGCAAAGACGGAGAATTTAGGGGAAAAGTCCAGCGTAGTTTCAGTTCTTTGACATCTCCTAGACCTGCAGTTCATATCTCCAAATGTAAAATTAAAGACGACACAAAGATTAATTGAGCTCCCACCCAAGGTAGAACATTTGGTGTAGAGAGATTTATCATCTCTGGCAGAAGTATTCATCCGAGTACTGCCTCCAGTGAAAATGCAAAGTTTACTTTAGATTGGGAACGAGACCGTTTTAGAGCTCAACAAAGAGATGGAGAAGTCTGGGCCTGAACTACTCAACACCTTGAAAATGGTACACTACCGTCAAAACAACCATATTCTTGTCATCATTTCCCCTGAATAGCACTAAGACAAAACCACAAAGTACATTCACAACTATTTCAGCATTTTATGACTTGCTCATGACATTTTGACAATGGCAGAAGGACACAAAAGGGACCATGCCTTAACCGCAGTAATAATCATTGTAAAATAAATAACTTCATTGTCCTGGCCAGGTCCTGGGAGGCTGGTGTTCGAAAAAAGGCGAATCAGCCAACTTTCTCCTGCTTTCTTGTCTGGCCTGCCTGCCTGCCTCCAGCCCTGCACTGGAGTAGGGCTGCAGTAGATGGAGAGCAACCTTGGGGGTTGATTGTGTTTCAAAGGAAGATGGGGCTTTAGCAGCCAAATTATCTGTCCCTCTCTGGAGTATGCTTATCTGAAGAGTGCTAGTTCCAGCCTCCTGTAGTCATTCATCTTCATCTTACTGCCACAGCTCTGCTCTCTGATAGGCTGATAGGCAGCCCATAGACCCAGGACCTGGCCAGGACTCTCCCTCCTACCACGGTGCCAGACAGGGTATTTTCCTCAATGTTCCGGCCTTCCTGTCCAGACTGCTGGCTAATGCGAGGTCTATCGATTGCATTTGTAAACTTGGATGTACTTTGGAGTGCGTTTTGTAAACCACTAAACGTGTTCCAGAGGTTTTAGCTGCTTCACGGCTCTGACTGCTCTGCTGCAGTCCTGGCAACCACCCACCCACAGAGCGGAGAGCAGGAATGGACCATGGAAAAATGGAACCACAGAAAATCAATGTCTAACTGTAGATTAAACAGAAATCTGGAATGTGAAATTTAATGACATTGATGCTACACAATGTGTGCGTCCCAAATTACACCTTATTCTCTATATAGTGCACTACTTTTGACCAGAGCTCTATAGGCCATGGTCAAATATACAGTGGGGAAAAAAAGTATTTAGTCAGCCACCAATTGTGCAAGTTCTCCCACTTAAAAAGATGAGAGAGGCCTGTAATTTACATCATAGGTACACGTCAACTATGACAGACAAAATGAGGAAAAAAATCCAGAAAATCACATTGTAGGATTTTTTATGAATTTATTTGCAAATTATGGTGGAAAATAAGTATTTGGTCAATAACAGTTTCTCAATACTTTGTTATATACCCTTTGTTGGCAATGACACAGGTCAAACGTTTTCTGTAAGTCTTCACAAGGTTGTCACACACTGTTGCTGGTATTTTGGCCCATTCCTCCATGCAGATCTCCTCTAGAGCAGTGATGTTTTGGGGCTGTCGCTGGGCAACACGGACTTTCAACTCCCTCCAAAGATTTTCTATGGGGTTGAGATCTGGAGACTGGCTAGGCCACTCCAGGACCTTGAAATGCATCTTACAAAGCCACTCCTTCGTTGCCCGGGCGTGTGTTTGGGATCATTGTCATGCTGAAAGACCCAGCCACGTTTCATCTCCAATGCCCTTGCTGATGGAAGGAGGTTTTCACTCAAAATCTCACGATACATGGCCCCATTCATTCTTTCCTTTACACGGATCAGTCGTCCTGGTCCCTTTGCAGAAAAACAGCCCCAAATCGTGATGTTTCCACCCCCATGCTTCACAGTAGGTATGGTGTTCTTTGGATGCAACTCAGCATTCTTTGTCCTCCAAACACAACGCGTTGAGTTTTTACCAAAAAGTTATATTTTGGTTTCATCTGACCATATGACATTCTCCCAATCCTCTTCTGGATCATCCAAATGCACTCTAGCAAACTTCAGACGGGCCTGGACATGTACTGGCTTAAGCAGGGGGACACGTCTGGCACTGCAGGATTTGAGTCCCTGGCGGTGTAGTGTGTTACTGATGGTAGGCTTTGTTACTTTGGTCCCAGCTCTCTGCAGGTCATTCACTAGGTCCCCCCGTGTGGTTCTGGGATTTTTGCTCACCGTTCTTGTGATCATTTTGACCCCTCGGGGTGAGATCTTGCGTGGAGCCCCAGATCGAGGGAGATTATCAGTGGTCTGGTATGTCTTCCATTTCCTAATAATTGCTCCCACAGTTGATTTCTTCAAACCAAGCTGCTTACCTATTGCAGATTCAGTCTTCCCAGCCTGGTGCAGGTCTACAATTTTGTTTCTGGTGTCCTTTGACAGCTCTTTGGTCTTGGCCATAGTGGAGTTTGGAGTGTGACTGTTTGAGGTTGTGGACAGGTGTCTTTTATACTGATAACAAGTTCAAACAGGTGCCATTAATACAGGTAACGAGTGGAGGACAGAGGAGCCTCTTAAAGAAGAAGTTACAGGTCTGTGAGAGCCAGAAATCTTGCTTGTTTGTAGGTGACCAAATACTTATTTTCCACCATAATTTGCATATAAATTCATTAAAAATCCTACAATGTGATTTTCTGGATATTTTTTTCTGATTTTGTCTGTCATAGTTGACGTGTACCTATGATGAAAATTACAGGCCTCTCTCATCTTTTTAAGTGGGAGAACTTGCACAATTGGTGGCTGACTAAATACTTTTTTCCCCCACTGTAGGTAATTTGATGCCATTTAGGATGCAACAACAGCCTACTGTATGTATGTGATATATACGCTTGGATTGAGAAACAAAATCTTCAGAAATAATTAACCATAGTATTCGGTAGAATGTCACAATCTAAAATCTGAGATAATCTTAAAGGGCGATTGCACTTCCTGATTTGGCCTCGATTTAGATTAGGTTCATTAAGAAATACTAGCGGGCATGACTGAATTCAAACTTGAGTTAGTTTCGGGGTGTGGTTTATTTATGAGTGTTTCTTGTGTGTGTTCACAGGTGGGAAGAGTTAGGCAAATTATTTCGCCAATTAGCTTCAGCCGGCTGGTGTGCAACCATGGCAAAGTTGGTTTTGGCCCTGTGTAGCTCAGTTGGTAGAGCATGGCGCTTGCAACGGCAGGGTTGTGGGTTCGATTCCCACGGGGGGCCAGTATGAAAAATGTATGCACTCACTAACTGTAAGTCGCTCTGGATAAGAGTGTCTGCTAAAAATGACTAAAATGACTAAAATTTTTTACTTTCGATAGCCTAACTCCGGGGCTAGTTCGAGACCGTCAATAAATTACACAATGTAAATGAGACAATATTTTCATGTTGCACACCTTTTAGTTTTGTCATTAAATGCTTTCAATATTTGTAAATTAATTTCTACAATTTATAGTTGGTTCGAGGTATTTAAGTCATTGAAGGAGCTATTGGAATTTTTACATATTGTCCCATGTACATTGTGTAATTTACCGATGGTCCCGAACTAGCACCCTAGGTTTTTTATTTGATTTATTAGGATCCCCATAAGCCGACACCAATGGCGAAAGCTAGTCTTACTGGGGTCCGACATATAACAAAAAAGACATTACAGACAAAATACTTTACAAGGTAAAAAAATGTTTTAACCAGGTTTGCTGTTCACTTACGCTATATGAGATGGAAGGGAGCTAGATGCATTCATGGTTCTTTATAATACTGTACGTTTCCTTGAATTTCTTCTGGACCTGGGGACTGTAACCCCTGGTGGCATGTCTGGTTGGGTAAGTGTGTGTGTGTGTGTGTGTGTGTGTGTGTGTGTGTGTGTGTGTGTGTGTGTATGTGTGTGTGTGTGTGTGTGCGTGTGTGTGTGTGTGTGTGTGTGTGTGTGTCAGTTGTGTGTGTAAGTTGACTATGCAAACAATTTGGAATATCCAACACATTAATGTTTCTTATAAAAACATGAAGTGATGCAGTCAGTCTTTCCTCAAATCTTAGCCAAGAGAGACTGGCACGCATAGTATTAATATTAGTCCTCAGATTACAATGAAGAGCAAGACGTTCTGCTCTGTTCTGGGCCAGCTGCTGCTTAACTATGTATTTGCAGCACTTGACCCTATGACTGGACAATAATCAAGATAAGACAAACTACAACTTGCAGAACTTGCTTTGTGGAGTGTGGTGTCAAAAAAATAGAGAATGTATTTATTACGGACAGACCTCTCCCCATCTTAACATCCATTTGATCTACACTACAAAAGTACGTGGACACCTGCTCGGCTTTCCACTAGATGTTGGACCATTGGTGCGGGGACTTGCTTCCATTCAGCCACAAGAGCATTAGTGAGGTTGGGTGCTGATGTTGGGCGATTAGGCCTGGCTCGCAATATGCATTCGGGCAGGTAGGGTTCTCTTGGCATCCGCCAAACCCAGATTTGTCCGTCGGCCTGCTAGATGGTGAAGCGTGATTCATCACTCCAGAGAACGCATTTCCACTGCTCCAGAGTCCATTGGCGGCAAGCTATACACCACTCCTGCTGACGCTTGGCATTGCACATGGTGATCTTATGCTTGTGTGCAGCTACTCGGCCATAGAAACCCATTTCATGAAGCTCCTGACGAACAGTTATTGTGCTGACGTTGCTTCCAGAGGTAGTTTGGAACTCGGTAGTGAGTGTTGCAACCGAGGACAGATGATTTTATATGCGTTACGCACTTCAGCACTCGCCGGTCCCGTTCTGTGAGCTTGTGTGGCCTACCACTTCGCGGCTGAGCCGTTGTTGCGCCTAGAGGTTTCCACTTCACAATAACAGCACTTACAGTTTACCGGGGCCGCTCTAGCAGGGTGGAAATTTGACGAACTGACTTGTTGGAAAGGTGGCATCCTATGACAGTGCCACGTTGAAAGTCACTGAGCTCTTTAGTAAGGGCATTCTCCTGCCAATGTTTGTCTATGGAGATTGCATAGCTGTGTGCTCAATTTTATGTGGCTGAAATAGCCGAATCCACTAGTTTGAAGGGGTGTCCACATACTTTTCTATATATAGTGTATATGTTTTGACGATGACAGTTTACAATCTAAGGTAACACCAAGTAATTTAGTCTCCTCAAATTGTTCAACAGCCACACCATTCATTACCAGTCTAGAACTTAGGAAATGATGTGTACCAAATACAATGCTCTTAGTTTTAGAGATGTTCAGGTCCAGTTAATTACTGGCCATCCATTCCAAAACTGACTGCATCTCTTTGTTAAGGGTTTCAGTGACTTAATTAGCCATGGTTGCTAACGGGTATATGGTTGAATCATCAGCATACATGGACACACATGCTTTGTTTAATGCCAGTGGTAGGTCATTGGTAAAAATAGAAAAGAGTAGAGGGCCTAGAGAGCTGCCCTGCGGTTAGAGAAGCTTCCATTAAAGAAAACCATCTGAGTTATATTAGATAGCTCTGAATCCACGATATGGCAGAGGTTGAAAAGCCATAACACATAAGTTGTCTCAACAACAGTTTATGGTCAATAATATCAAAGGCTCCACGGAAATCTAACAGTACAACTCCCACAATCTTCGCATTATTAATTAATTTCAACCAATCATCAGTCATTTGTGTCAGTGCAGTACATGTTGAGTGCCCTTCTCTATAAGCATGCTGAAAGTCTGTTGTTAATTTGTTTACAGAGAAATAGCATTGTATTTGGTCAATCACCATTTTTTTCCAACAGTTAGCTAAGAGCTGGGAGCTCTTAGCAAATATTCAAAGTCAACCCAAAGTCAACCCATATTTGGGTCGCGTGCGGCGGCACTCCGAATTGATGATTACTTATGTGCTGCCAGCTGTGGGCATGTAGGCAGGATTGAAACAAACCCAACCGTCATTTACGTTGTGATGCAGTCATGACCACAAGTCTCCTGTTTCAGTCACATCTTTGGTCACATTCAAATGGGTCAAACGAAAACACCCTAACGATTGGTTGACAATAGAGCCTCCCACAATGTAGGCGATGGCGGTAGGAGGAAGTTGGTGAGGAGCAACTGCATAAATGTGCAGTCGACTGCAGTAAAAACTTCATGACTTTTGAAGTACTTGTAGGTGCAAGTCGGACAATTTTTATCCCCATAGGGCAACACACTTTGAAAGGCGGTGACCAACAATGGTCACCAACTTGACAAAAGTTATCCGCTCGAACGTGTCGATACCTAGTGGCGTCTCGGGCATTAGGGGCGGTGACCCACTTGTGATTGGTGAAAATAATAATAATAATCATAATCATAATACACACATAAACATATACATATATATATATATATATATATATATATATATATATATATATATATATAAAAATTTTTTCTTTATTTTTTTTTATACAAAATATATATTATATATTTCAAGGATTATGTTTCAAATGTCCAGAAAAGTGTGGTTAATTTGTGTTTTTTGTACTGTGTACTGTTTAAAAAATGCACTGAGTGTACAGAACACCTGCTCTTTCCATGACATAGACTGACCAGGTGAATCCAGGTGAAAAGCTATGCTCTGTTATTGATGTCACCTGTTAAATCCACTTCAATCAGTATAGATGAAGGGGAGGAGACAGGTTAAAGAAGGATTTTTAATCCTTGAGACAAATGAGACATGGATTGTGTATGTGTGCCATTCAGAGGGTGAATGGGCAAGACAAAATATTTAAGTGCCTTTGAACGGGGTATGGTAGTAGTTGAGTTTGAGTGTGTCAAGAACTACAATGCTGCTGGGTTTTTCACTGTCATGTGCTTTGTTTACAACATTACAAAATAAATGGAAAATAAATAAATCACACAGACGCTCCTGAGGAGAGAATACCAAACAGTATAACTAGAATACCTGTAGGACGGACTGACTGGCAGACGGATGGACTGAACTGAACAGACCTGAACAGACCTGAAAAGACCTGAACAGCCATGAACAGACTGCAGCAATGAGACTTCCACACAAAAATACTTCCAATAGCATCACAATTTGGTTTTAATAAAGCATTGTTATGAGCCGAGGAGCCGAGAGGTGGGGAACTATACTGAACAAAAATATAAACTCAACATGCAACAATTTCAACGATTTAACTGAGTTAAAGTTCATATATGGAAATCAGTTAATTGAAATAAACTAATTGGGCCCTAATCTATGGATTTCACATGACTGGGCAGGGGAACAACCATGGGTGGGCCTGGTAGGGCATAGGCCTACCCACTTGGGAGCCAGGCCCAGCCAATCAGCATATGTTTTCCCCACAAAAGGGCTTTATTACAGACAGAAATACTCCTCAGTTTCATCAGCTGTCCGGGTGGATGGTCTAAGATGATCCCGCAGGTGAAGAAGCCGGATGTGGAGATCCTGGGCTGGCGTGGTTACACGTGGTCTGCGGTTGTGAGGCCGGTTGGACGTAACGCCAAATTCTCTAAAATGACATTGGAGGCGGCTTATGGTAGAGAAATTAACATTCAACTCTCTGGCAACAGCTCTGGTGGATATTCCTGCAGTCAGCATGCCAATTGCACTCTCCCTCAAAACTTGTGTTGTGTGGCAAACCTGCGACCTGGCCTCTCCCTCAGCCTTCTCACTGCCTCCTGCCTGCACATGAA